>NW_026511838.1:0-81545 GCF_027579735.1 Bombina bombina
TTTTTTAGCTTAGGGTTTGGGCAATGTAAAAGAGCTAAATGCCCTTTTAAGGGGCAATGCCCAACCAAATGCCCTTTTCAGGGCAATGGTTAGCTTAGGTTTATTTAGATATGTTTTTATTTGTGGGGGTTGGATGGGTGGTGGGTTTTACTGTTGGGGGGTGTTTGTATTTTTTTTTACAGGTAAAAGAGCTGATTTCTTTGGGGCAATGACCCACAAAAGGCCCTTTTAAGGGCCATTGGCAGTTTAGTGTAGGCTAGGTTTTTTTTATTTTGGGAGGCTTTTTTATTTTGATAGGGCTATTAGATTAAGAGTAATTTGTTTTTATTTTTGATAATTTCGTTTTTATTTTTGTAATTTAGTGTGTTTTTTTTGTAATTTAGAAAATTGTATTTTAATAATTTAATTAATTTTAATTTATTGTAATGTTAGTTTTCAGTGTAAGGCAGGTTAGGTTTTATTTCACAGGTAAGTTTGTATTTATTTTAACTAGGTAGTTAGTAAATAGTTAATAACTATTTACTAACTAATCTACCTAGTTAAAATAAATACAAACTTACCTGTGAAATAAAAATAAAACCTAAGATAGATACCAGTGACATGTGGTGATATCAGAGGCTGGTGAGGGCAGTGGCTAGGATACACCTTCATTCTTTAGATATCCTTTGTTGAAGAAATAGCAATGCACATGGGTGAGCCAATCGCATGGAGGTATCTTTGTGTAGCCACCAATCAGCAGCTACTGAGCATATTTAGATATGATTTTCAACAAAGGATATCAAAAGAATGAAGAAAATTAGATATTAGATGTAAATTGTTAAGTTATTTAAAATTGCATGCTCTTTTTAAATCATGAAAGAAAACATATGGGTTTCAGGTCCCTTTAAATGGTGTCTTGGAAAACTGGTCAACTTAGTATACATCTGATTTTAGTCTAAAGGATTATAACAGAAACTCTTGCCAGATAACAAAATGCTTGCTCTGATTATGAGATCTAGAAATCCAGGCCCATGGATTAAAACATACTTTTTACTTTAATGCTGCAAATTATGCTTATAGATTCCTTCATTATTCAGTAAATATAAAAATGTCTTGATCCAGTGGCAGCTGGTGAAATTTAAAGATGGTGGGGCACTTGACCCCACCCCTTTAAATAAAGCCACATCCTCAGATGGCACTACCAATTCATTGATTAAATAAATAAAAGGTAGACCAAAACACAGAAAAGCACTCAATGGGAGAGGGAGAGAGAGATGGGGGAGAGGGAGAGAGACACAGAGGGTTAGAGAGAAAGAGAGAGAGACACAATCACACAGAGGGTTAGAGAGACACATAAGGGATAAGAGAGTCAGAGGGGGAGGAAGAGAGACACAGAGAGAAAGAGACCATGGAGAACGACACATAAGGAGAGAGACAGAGGGAGTGGGAGAGACAGGGAGAGAGATGGACAGAGAGAGAGATGGATAGAGAGAGAGACAGACGGATAGAGAAAGAGAGATGGATAGAGAGAGACACACCCAGAGGGGAGAGAGAGAGAGACAGAGGGGGGAGAGAGAGAGACAGAGGGGAGACAGAGAGACAGAGGGGAGAGAGAGAGAGAGAGAGAGAGAGAGAGAGAGAGACAGAAGGGATAGAGAGAGACACAGAGGGGAGAGAGAGAGAGAGAGAGAGACAGAGGGGAGAGAGAGAGACAGTGAGGGGAGAGAGAGAGACAGAGGGGGAGAGAGAGAGAGAGAGACAGGGGAGAGAGAGAGAGAGAGACAGGGGAGAGAGAGAGACATAGGGGAAAGAGAAAGACAGAGACAGGGGATAGAGAGAGACAGAGGGGAGAGAGAGAGAGAGAGAGAGAGAGAGAGAGAGAGAGAAAGAGGGGAGAGAGAAAGACAGAGGGGAGAGAGAGAGAGACATAGGGGGGAGAGACAGATGGTAGAGAGAGAGAGAGACAGAGGGGAGAAAGAGAGACAGAGGGGAGAGAGAGACAGACAGATGGGAGTGAGACAGAAGGGGGAGAGAGGGAGACAGAGGGAGGAGAGAGACACATAAGTGTGGAGAGAGGGAACACTGAAATGGGGGAGGCACCACTGAATGTTTAAGTAATATTTTAAGTGACTATCAAATGCTAATAGTCTACAATCTATTTTAAATATCTGAAACAGAACAGCACATATGAATGGGAACATTAATAAATTAGTATTTGTTGTCTACATCAGGGTTGTCCAACATACACCTAAGGAATCCCTGGTTTAAATGAAATACTATAGCTACAGGAGCCATGGATATATGAATATTTGCTATGACTCATTCTAAACTGCTTGGTTTCATTTTACATTACCATGCTGTTGGTATAGCTTACTCTTGTCAAATAACAACTCATCCATACAAACAGCATAATAGTAAGATAATGTTGTGAGAAAACACAGTTGCAGAGCTACAGAAGTTCAGAAGTCAGTAAGAGAGTGATGAGGCTATAAACTAGTGTGCAGTACAGAGGCTATAAACTAGTGTGCAGTACAGAGGCTATAAACTAGTGTGCAGTACAAAGGCAAGCTGCTAAGGTAACATTAATAAGTCAGTAAGAGGGTGAGACTATAAACTAGTGTGCAGTACAGAGGCAAACTGCTAAGGTAACATTAATAAGTCAGTAAGAGAGAGAGACTATAAACTAGTGTGCAGTACAGAGGCAAGCTGCTAAGGTAACATTAATAAGTCAGTAAGAGGGTGAGACTATAAACTAGTGTGCAGTACAGAGGCAAGCTGCTAAGGTAACATTAATAAGTCAGTAAGAGAGTGAGACTATATACTAGTGTGCAGTACAGAGGCAAGCTGCTAAAGTAACATTAATAAGTCAGTAAGAGAGTGAAACTATATACTAGTGTGCAGTACAGAGGCAAGCTGCTAAGGTAACATTAATTAGTCAGTAAGAGAGTGATGAGGCTATAAACTAGTGTGCAGTACAGAGGCAAGCTGCTAAGGTAACATTAATAAGTCAGTACGAGAGTAAGACTATATACTAGTGTGCAGTACAGAGGCAAGCTGCTAAGGTAACATTAATAAGTCAGTGAGAGAGTGAGACTATAAACTAGTGTGCAGTACAGAGGCAAGCTGCTAAGGTAACATTAATAAGTCAGTAAGAGAGTGAGACTATATACTAGTGTGCAGTACAGAGGCAAGCTGCTAAGGTAACATTAATAAGTCAGTAAGAGAGTGAGACTATATACTAGTGTGCAGTACAGAGGCAAGCTGCTAAGGTAACATTAATAAGTCAGTAAGAGAGTGAGACTATATACTAGTGTGCAGTACAGAGGCAAGCTGCTAAGGTAACATTAATAAGTCAGTAAGAGAGTGAGACTATATACTAGTGTGCAGTACAGAGGCAAGCTGCTAAGGTAACATTAATAAGTCAGTAAGAGAGTGAGACTATATACTAGTGTGCAGTACAGAGGCAAGCTGCTAAGGTAACATTAATAAGTCAGTAAGAGAGTGAGACTATATACTAGTGTGCAGTACAGAGGCAAGCTGCTAAGGTAACATTAATAAGTCAGTGAGAGAGTGAGACTATAAACTAGTGTGCAGTACAGAGGCAAGCTGCTAAGGTAACATTAATAAGTCAGTAAGAGAGTGAGACTATATACTAGTGTGCAGTACAGAGGCAAGCTGCTAAGGTAACATTAATAAGTCAGTAAGAGAGTGAGACTATATACTAGTGTGCAGTACAGAGGCAAGCTGCTAAGGTAACATTAATAAGTCAGTAAGAGAGTGAGACTATATACTAGTGTGCAGTAAAAAAGCAAGCTGCTAAGGTAACATTAATAAGTCAGTAAGAGAGTGAGACTATATACTAGTGTGCAGTACAGAGGCAAGCTGCTAAGGTAACATTAATAAGTCAGTAAGAGAGTGAGACTATATACTAGTGTGCAATACAGAGGCAAGCTGCTAAGGTAACATTAATAAGTCAGTAAGAGAGTGAGACTATATACTAGTGTGCAATACAGAGGCAAGCTGCTAAGGTAACATTAATAAGTCAGTAAGAGAGTGAGACTATATACTAGTGTGCAGTACAAAGGCAAGCTGCTAAGGTAACATCAATAAGTCAGTAAGAGAGTGAGACTATATACTAGTGTGCAGTACAGAGGCAAACTGCTAATGTAGTGGGTGTAAAGTTTGAGCAAACAAAATACAAAAACGATCCTTAAACTGCTGTTAAAGAGTAACAAAAAACACTAAACCACATTCATTAAATTACCATTTCACTAACAGAATCCCTTTCAGCAAAATCTAAGGTTGCAGAACTTACTTCAATAAAATGTGGCTAAAACACTGCTCTCTCTGCATCTCTTCCTGCTCTGTAAGGAAGTGACAGAGCAACATTCCACTGCACTTGGAGGGGACGTACTGAACTCTCATTTTCCCTAACGCCGCAATTACAAGTCTTGTAGGCATGGGTGTACCGCACACCTTTTTGGCCGTCACGCAACATTAGTACCGCAGCTTTCAAAAAGTCCATTTTCAATGGGACTTCCACAGCGCCGGTATTACGAGTTTGCCTGGGAGGCCAAAAAGTGAGCGGTACAGCCAATACCATCAACATCCATACCGTAAACTGAAAGTCAGTAGTTATGGGTTTTACGCTACAAAGCCGTACCATAAACCTCATAACTAAACTGCTAAAAAATACACTAACATCCATAAACTACCTATTAACCCCTAAACCAAGGCCCTCCCGCATTGCAAACACTATAATACAATTATTAACCCCTTATCTGCCGCTCCCGACATCGCCACCACTAGAATAAACATATTAACCTTTAAACCTCCGTACTCCCGCATCACAAACACTAGTTAAATATTATTAACCCCCAATCTGCTGCTCCCGATACCGCCAACACCTACATTACATTTATTAACCCCTAATTTGCCGCCCCCAACGTCGCCGCCACTATATTAAAGTTATTAAACCCTAAGTCTAACCCTAACCCTAACACCCACTAACTTTAATGTAATTAAAATAAATTTAAATAAAACCTACTATTAATAACTAAATAATTCCTATTTAAAACTAAATACTTAGCTGTAAAATAAACTCTAAGCTGGCTACAATATAACTAATAGTTACATTATATCTAGCTTAGGTTTTATTTTTATTTCACAAATAAATTTGTATTTATTTTAACTAGGTAGACTAGTTACTAAATAGTTATTAACTATTTACTAACTACCTAGCTAAAATAAATACAAATTTACCTGTAAAATAAAACCTAACCTGAGTTATACTAACATCTAACCTTACACTGAAATTAAATCAATTACATTTATTAAATACAATTAACTAAATTATAAAAAACAAACACTAAATTACACAAAATAAAAAACAAATTATCAAATATTTAAACTAATTACACAAAATCTAATAGCCCTATCAAAATAAAAAAGCCTCCAAAAATAAAAAAAACCCTAGCCTACAATAAACTACCAATGGCCCTTAAAAGGGCCTTTTGCGGGGCATTGCCCCAAAGAAATCATCTCTTTTACCTGAAAAAAATACAAATCAACCCCCAACAGTAAAACCCACCACCCACACAACCAAACCCCCCAAATAAAATCCTAACTAAAAAAACTTAAGCTCCCCATTGCCCTGAAAAGGGCATTTGGATGGGCATTGCCCTTAAAAGGGCATTTAGCTCTTTTTCCTTGCCCAAACCCTAAGCTAAAAATAAAACCCACCCAATAAACCCTTAAAAAAAACTAACATTAACCCCCGAAGATCCACTTACAGTTTTTGAAGACCAAACATCCATTATAAACGATGTGGCGGCGACATTGGGGAGCGGCAGATTAGGGGTTGATAAGTGTAATGTAGGTGGCGGCGACTTTGGGGGCGGCAGATTAGGGGTTAATAAGTGTAATGTAGGCGGCAGCGATGTCGGGGGCGGCAGATTAGGGGTTAATAAGTTTAATGTAGGTGGCAGCGATGTCAGGGGCGGCAGATTAGGGGTTAATAAGTGTAATGAAGGTGGTGGCAATGTCGGGGGCGGCAGATTAGGGGTTAATAAATGTAATGTAGGTAGCAGCGACTTTGGGGGCAGCAGATTAGGGATTAATAAATGTAGGTAGGTGGCGGCGATGTCGGGGGCGGAAGATTAGGGGTTAATAAGTATAATGTAGGTGGCGACGATGTCAGGGGCGGCAGATTAGAGGTGTTTAGACTCGGGTTCATGTAAGGGTGTTAGGTGTAAACATAAATTTTCTTTCCCCATAGGAATCAATAGGGCTGCGTTACGGAGCTTTACGCTGCTTTATTGCAGGTGTTAGGCTTTTTTTCAGCCGGCTCTCCCCATTGATGTCTAGAGGGAAATCGTGCATGAGCACGTAAAACCAGCTCACTGCAGCGCTGGTATGGGAGTGCGGTATGGAGCTCAATTTTGCTTTACGCTGAAATATTGCCTGCTAACGCTTTGTTTTTGAAAACCTGTAATACCAGCGCTGTAGGTAAGTGAGTGGTGACAATTTATAACCGAGCAGCTCTTACCGCAAAACTCGTAATATAGCCGTTTATTAGTTGTTGTAAAAACTAAACAGCTAGATTACGAGTTTGTCGGTAAGGCTTGCGGCTCTAACGCTCCTTTTTTTCCACCGCTACCTTAAGCCAACGCTGGTATTACAGATTTTTTTAAACCTGGCGTTAGCCGCAAAAAGGTGAGCGTTGAACAGAATTTAGCTCCACATCTCACCTCAATACCAGCACTGCTTACGGTAGCGGTAAGCTGGCTAAACGTGCTTGTGCACGATTTCCCCATAGGAAACAATGGGGCTGAGCTGGCTGGAAAAAAACCTAACACCTGCAAAAAAGCAGCGTCCAGCTTCTAACGCAGCCCCATTGTTTCCTATGGGGAAATAAAAAATATGTCTACACCTAACACCCTAACATGAACCCCGAGTCTAAACACCCCTAATCTTACACTTATTAACCCCTAATCTGCCGTCCCGACATCGCTGACACCTACATTATATTATTAACCCCTAATCTTCCGCTCCGGACACTGCCGCCACCTACATTATATGTATTAACCCCTAATCTGCTGCCCCCAACATCGCCAACACCTACATTATAGTTATTAACCCCTAATCTGCCCGCCCCCCAACATCGCTGCAAAAATATTGAATGAATTAACCCCTAATCTTATGCCGCCAATGTCGCCGCCACTAAAATAAAGTTATTAACCCCTAAACCTAAGTCTAACCCTAACACACCCCTAATTTAAATATAATTAAAATAAATCTAAATAAAATAACTACAATTAAATAAATTATTCCTATTTAAAACTAAATACTTACCTATAAAATAAACCCTAAGATAGCTACAATATAACTAATAGTTACATTGTATCTATCTTATGATTTATTTTTATTTTACTAGGTAGAATAGTTATTAACTATTTAATAACTACCTAGCTAAAATAAGTACAAAATTACCTGTAAAATAAATCTTAACATAAGTTACAATTACACCTAGCACTACACTATCATTAAACTAATTACCTAAACTACCTACAATTAATTACAATTAAATTCAATAAACTAAATTACGGAAAAAAAAAAAAACACTAAATTACGAAAAAAATGAAACACTAAATTACAGAAAAAAAAAAATTACAAGAAGTTTAAACTAATTACAACTAATCTAAGCCCCCTAATAAAATAAAAAAGCCCCCCAAAATAATAAAATGCCCTACCCTATACTAAATTACAAATAGCTCTTAAAAGGGCCTTTGAGGGGCATTGCCCCAAAGTAATCAGCTCTTTTACCTATAAATCCCCCCCCAACATTACAACCCACCACTCACACACCCCTACTCTAAAACCCACCCAATACCCCCTTAAAAAAACCTAACACTACCCCATTGAAGATCACCCTACCTTGAGCCGTCTTCACCCAGCCGGGCACCAGTGGTCATCCGATCCGTCCAGAAGTCTTCATCCGATGGGCCAGATGAGGACATCCAGACCAGCAGAAGTTTTCATCCTATCCAGGCAGAAGGTTTGGTTTACCAATAAGGGGAATTTTGTTGCTTATGTCTCTTAGATTGTTAGTGTCAAGCTCAGCAATCAAGAACATTGGAAAGTGAAATATTTACAGTAAATTCACAGTATAACACTTTATTAAGAATGAATATTTCATAAATATGTTTTTATACGTTTTCATCTACTTAACGGCAAAGTGCTCCAATGTACATATCTATTTGTGTGTACATATGTATTTATTTGTTCATATGTTCTTACTAACAATTTCAGTGACCACTGCTTAGTGTACTGTGTGCGCAAAATAAAGGCTACTAAATCCTCTCCCAAGGTTAAAATCACCAGGTCCTTCAAAAAATGTAATCTTCAATCTTTTTTAAATGACATCAAGAACCTCCCCTGGCACAGCTTAAACCTAATCCCAGATCTAGACTCTGCAGTTGAATTCTTTCAGTCTGAACTCCTACAAGTTTGGAATTTACATGCACCGCTGTGTAAGGTGAGAGTAAAAGGAGCACACTTGAATTGGATCACAGCTGACCTCATTCAAATGTACCAATTTCGGGATTCATTGTGGTCAAAGTTCAAGCATACTGGCTCTATGAATGATCACTGTGTATATAGACAATGGCGAAATATATGTACTAAACAAACAAAATTGGCTAAGGCACATTATTTCTGTGAAAATCTGCACAATAATATATCTAACCCTAGAAAGTTTTGGAAACTCATAAATAACTTACAAAATCCACCAATCCACTCCCAACCCTCCACTGTCAATGTGGATAACCAAAACCACAACTCCCCTTAGAAGTAGCAAATGCCTTTAACAATTATTTTGTCGGATGCGCCACCACCCTGATTGACAAACTAATAAATGGCACGCATCCTGAAGCTACAAATGTGGATCAGGCCCCACTAAAACAGCAAAGACCCAATATAGAAAAGTTCAATTTTAGACCTGTACCCTTCAATGTCATTAAGAAACACCTTAATAATCTAACAATGAAAAACCAGTCAGGACCTGATCAAATTCCAGCAATGCTGTTGAAGCTCAGTGCGCTGGCAATTGCTAAGCCTGTCACAACCCTAATTAACGAATCCTTGGTGTCTGGATACATACCCAAACTCTAGAAAACTGCAAGAGTAGTGCTTATTCATAAAAGTGGGGAGTTAACCTTGGTTTCTAACTATCGTCCTATATCATTGCTCCCTGTATTGTCAAAAATCTTAGAAAAATGTGTCCATACGCAATTATGCGAGTATTATCAACTTTCTAACTATCTGACCCCTGATCAATCAGGTTTTAGACCGAATCACTCCACTACAACTGCCCTCCCTAAAGCTTGCAACGACATCCAAACTGGCATGGAACAAGGAGACCTAACTGGAGCTATTTTCCTTGATTTTGCTAAGGCTTTTGACACAGTGGACCAAGACATACTACTTCTCAAACTAAAAAACTCTGGTATTGCTGATCGCCCGTTAACCTGGTTTAAATCATATGTATCGGATCGATCACAATATGTCTCTGTTTCTAACAGTGACTCCCTCCCTGTCCCAGTCACGTGTGGTGTTCCCCAAGGTTCAATTCTTGGCTCCCTACTATTCACATTATTTATAAATGATTGGCATAATGGCTGCAAATCCTCAACTGTACACATGTACGCAGACGACACGGTAATCTATGCAAACAAATCTGATCTGCCGCAGCTTGAAGCAGTGCTCCAAGACCAGTTCACAGAGGTAGAAAAGTGGATCTCAAAAAACAAACTCTTGCTAAACACTGACAAAACTGTCACAATGATCTTTGGAATGGGACCTAAAATACAAAAATTACAAAATTCCCATCTTCGCATCAAAACAAAATCCAATTGCACGCTGACTTGGGTATGTTGTTAGACCCCAATCTATCTTTTGGACTCCACATAGAAAAACTTGCCTCTAAACTTTATCCAAAACTAGGTGCCATGTACAGAAACAAATCTTGCCTCAGCCCTACAGTAAAGGAAAAGATTGTACAGCAAATGCTGATGCCTATCTTGGATTATGGGGAGTCAGGACATAGTATATGCACCTGCTCCGCAAACTCACCTTAATAAACTAAATACATTGTATAACTCGTTCTGCCACTTTGTACTACAATGTAACTACAGGACCCACCGTTGTGACATGCTAAAAGAACTAAACTGGCTGTCGCTGGAATCCAGACGCTCCCTCCATCTTTCCTGCCTTATGTTTAAGAGCCTTTCTGGGAAGCTCCCACCCTACCTGAACAGAGTACTCTGCCCTGCTATTCCCACCTCCTATAACCTCCGATCCAATAACAGCACATTATTTAGCTTGCCTCAATACAAAAAGAAAGCAGCTCGATCCTCCTTTTCCTACAGAGCGCCACAATTATGGAATGACCTCCCTCACACTTTCAAACCTTCCCCAAGCATAAAATCCTATAAAAGATCCCTCTCTACATATCTCAAAACAGAATGCACCTGTCATGGTTGATTAAATATTTCCTACCTGTTCTATGTTAAATTTTGCATATATTGTGTATTATTATTGTTTTTGTATTTTATTGTACCCATTGTATCAATGCAATGTTTTGTGGTCCCAGGACATACTTGAAAACGAGAGAAATCTCAATGTATCCTTCCTGGTAAAATATCTTATAAATAAATAAATATGTGTATATATGTCAGTAAATACATATATACACATATAAATACATATGTACACACACATATATACATATTTATATACATACACATACATCTTTAGACATGTATATGTATGTAGTTCTTTGTTAATGCTATTTCAAACCTTTTTTCCCCTAAAAATTGAGACCTCATATCTCTGAGCTCTTATAACTTTTTTATGCAATTTTTAGTTAATACAATGTTTAATCAGACTGTTAATATAATTGTAACTGTACTTTTAAATGTATTTTTGCGTTTCCTTCCACTTTTTAGTTGAGCGTAACATTTAACCAGAGCTCAGAAGTAGCGCTATCCCGACACGCTCTAAATTCAATTGAACGCATTTACTTTCAACCGGTAATATGCACGTTACTTCCAACGTGCACAAAGAGCCATGATAAACCCCTTTTCTCTTGCGTGCAAAAGTTAGCGCACCACTCATAGTCTATGTAAGCTTCACTTTTGTTCTTTACCAATCCTGGCCACCTTTAAAATAAATAAATATATAATATAACATTCCTACATCCTACTAACTAATCTTAAAGAGATATGAAACCAAACATTTTTTTTTCATGATTCAGATAGAACTTTCTTATTTACTCCTATTACCAATTTTTATTTGTTCTCTTGGTATCTTTATTTGAAAAGCAGGAATGTAAGCTTAGGAGCCAGCCCATTTTTGGTTTAGCACCTGGCTAGCGCTGGCTGATTGGTGGCTTAATGTAGCCGCTAATCAGAAAGCGCTACCCAGGGTGCGTGTGTAAAAAATGATAATAGGAGTAAATTAGAAAATTGCTTAAAATTGCTGCTCTGATTCATGAAAGGAAAACATTTGGGTTTAATATCCCTCTAAGTAATGGGAAAAAAATCCTCTCTACAAGATGTAGGGGAAGAATCTGCTAACTTGGATTTATTTTGGCTTTTAGACATATTACAGAAATGTAGCAACAAACAGCCTAAATACAATTCCTCGAATTCAGACATAATAGGGTTTATTTTTCCGTTTTCTGGAAGAGATAAATGGGTTAAATTCCTGGCACGTCAGCAGTAATGTGTACTGTGTAATATTCTCTGGTGATACTAAAAGGTGTTTTGTAATTTAATATTGTAAAATCCCTTTTTATCTGCTCAGATTTCAGTGTACTTTGCAAATGTGTGATATATTGTGCACTTTTGCTGTTGTGTTATCTATAATTGGAAGTGCAGTTTAATGTTTAGGAAGCTAAGATCATATTGTTAGAATTTAATGGAAGTGTAATTGGTGAGATATTCTGCTAAACTCAGACCTGTAATGATCCCTTTTGTGCTTCAGTCAAGTTGACTATTTGCAGAACAAGGGAAAGATGCCTCATTGAATACAAAATCATATCTAATATATTCTTTTTTAACTGTGCAAGAAAACGAAGCAGTTGTAGCTTTTAATATAAGATGCTGAGCAATCAAGCAGAGTGGAACACATTATTACCATTGCAATTTGAAATATGAGAAATATTAAAGGGACAATAAAGCAAATTAAACCATCTTGATTCACATAGAACATATGATTTTAAATAACTTTCCAATATCAAATGTGCTTTCTTCTCTTAATATTCTTTGTTAAAGAGTAAAGCTATTTAGGCTGATAGGAGTTCAGGAGAGTACACGTATATATAGCAGTTTCTGGTAGCAGTGTTTGTAACTATGTATAATATTGCTATAAGCATTGTTGAATACACTGCTACCAGACTAAAGGCACATGCATGCTCCTGAGTTCATCTAGGATTACTCTTTAACAAAGGAAACCAAGAAAACTAAGCTACATTGATAACAGAAGTAAATTGGAAAGTGATTTAAAAGTTCATGCTCTATCCAATCCATTACAGTTTAATTTTGACGTTATTGTCCATTTAAGTTATATTGTCTATTGAATTTATTTTAAATTAATAAATTAATATTTTTTTGTTTCATTTTTTAAAATTAATATTTTTTACAGTCTTGTCTCCCCAGTAAGACAAAGCAGCGAGATCTACAGGTGTAATATGCTTAGATCATTTTCGTGCACAACCTGTTCAGCCCACTCACCAATGTTGTGAGACTTATTTATCTCTAGAAATATAATGCAGCCTGCACTTTTTTACATCTTGTTTATCATTTCAATATTATTTTAGAAAATGACTGCGTACCTTAAATGCAGATTTTTTAAAACAATAATTTTTTTATTGAGATGATGCAAACAATCAATCAATATATAACAATTAACAGGCTTATCGCACTTCAAATTGTATAAAAATTCTGACAGAGCACAAATGGTTCACATTAAAGCATCCTGTAGGACCTGGTTTCTCAACAGCCGGGCCGTGGCCCAGTACCGGGCCGTGATAGCCCTGCTGGTGGGCCCTGACCTGTCATGCCCCCACTGCACACTCTTACACCACTGCACACCAGGGGCAGACTGAGATCAATCAAGGCCCCAGGAAAACTGTCTCACACTGACCCAAATGTATTCAAATTTATGCAAATGAACATGGTAGCCTCCCTGCCCTAATCCCAACAGGCCCATCAACCTCCAGAGCCAGGACCCCCAACATTAAGGGCCAAAGAAAGGGCCCCCAACCTCAAGGTCCAGACCTCACACTCCATGGCCCTCACAGCGACAGACCCTCGGCAGGACCCCCACACAATAGGGCCCCCTCTAAACCCACACTGAACTGTTTAGTTACTGATAGGGCAAATCCCTGCTGCTTACTATATATATATATATATATATATATATATATATATATATATATATATATATATTATCTATCTACCGGGCCCTGGACATGTCCAGCTAAAATTTACCGGGCCTTGAGGTCACTTTGGTTGAGAACCACTGCTGTAGGAGGTATCACATAGTAACAAAATATATTGACGTGAAGGAATGTCTCGAACTAAACAAGTCTTGCGTGAAAGAGATAACAAGACAGTGCGACATCTCAATTTTTGAGTTTTTCAAACTATAAATATAAACATATATCCCTTGTGACTATAATCAAGCAACTTAAAAAGTGTAGTCCCCGGGTAGGGAGCAAGATTCACTCCTGAAGCTCCAAAATATGAATGATAGCTGAGGGGGGTTTAAGGGGGAAAATGAAAAGGAATAAAATAGGGTTTACATAGGATACATTTTCCTTTGCTTATCCAATAAGCTATAGTTAGGGGGGGAGGGAGCTAACTTTGGCGGGTATGTATTGTAAGAGTTAATGCGGCTATGTGCAGTAGAAGCTAGTAGGCAATACACTAAATAAGATATGTAATATATGGGTGTTTCGAAGACCTATTTCAGCTCTAAAATCTATGCGAACTAGTAACTAAATTTGTAGCTCCAAACCAAAAGGAGAGAAAAATTATTTAAATATAAAGACTGCTTAGGGCAATATTATAAGAGGGTCCACCATGATCTAAATATATAGAGGCGAAGGGGACGTATGGACATGTGGGAAGCAGTCTATCAGTAGAGAAACTGTAATAGGGTTTCAATGTGTAGCCAGCATACTGTAAACATTGCAGAGAATACAATATCATTGCAAATATTTAAGCAAATATTAGGGATTTCCCCTTTCCAGAGGACCAGACTGCAAGTTGTGAAAGGACTATACTCAGATATGTAAAGATCATGCAAGTATATATACTCATTATGGGTAAACCATATGCATGCTCCATATGGTACTTTATGACACTACCAAGGCCGCAGGCACCATTTTCCACCATACAATGTAAAATAGTACACATAAAGATGCATCCCAAGCATATGTGTAAATCGGTATGCAAACTTACTATAATTGCTATCAATCTTAGAGTCTGGTCCTTCAGTGGGACACTCATAAAGAAACATTGCTAGAACACTACCCTATTATAGAATTACTCCCAGTAGAGACTGGGTAGGGTATATACAGAACAATACATGCTTCAATTCAAAACAGTATTCAAACCTGAATAATTACATTTCAACGGGTTGGGCTTACCCCCAAAATCCCTAAGCAAGAGTTCAGAATCCTAGTAGGCATGTTTAACCCTTTTAAAATAACATTTAATTAATGTTGAGGTTACTCATGCTGCGTGTTGAGAACCACTATAACAATATATGGTGAGGAGATAGACTTGGTTAAATCTAGAAAAGTAGCATAAACATACACACACGTTAACCTGATAAAGAGAAGACATATTTAATATGCATCTCTTGTCTAGTAGATATACAGGGTACTGCTGAAACTAGTGAACTATATGAACAGGAACTTAAAGCCATGAAACTTGTGCCTAATAAAAGGTATGTTAAGGTAGATTACATTCAATAATAACAGTCTCTTACCAGGTATGTGAAAGCTATCAATTATACTCTCAAGCAAAGGTGTCTGAACATCTCACATACCATTTAAGAACATTTGCAGGATGATCACAACATTGTAGCCCGATATCTAACTTTACAATCTTCCCTTATCAATGGAGAGGTTAACCAATATCTGGGCTAAAAATAAAATAGTACAGTATATGTCTGGAGTCCCCTTAATTGCATCTTACACAATAAACATTTTTATGTGTGGGAAAATGATTCTCTATTACAGGCAATATTTTAATCTAGCCTGAGTTGTGAAGAAACATAAGTAACCTAGGGTTATGCATCACAACCCGCAATCAGAGTAAAGAAACAGCCTTTTCCAGACCAGTCTCCCACTTCCATACTCTATTCTTCTAGGACACTTGTTTAACCTATTCCTCGTTATGGGGGTCGTTGCCTCTCGGTTACGTTAAGCATCCATGCTTGTCCATATCGCAAAATAGGGCAAATTTGTTCCTTAACGTGTAAAGCATAGTCCGCTTCTAGGGCAAACTCCAAACAAATTTTATAGGCCATATCAGGAGGTCGGAGTGCACCAAACACTCTATGTGCGATCAGGTTTGTCCCGGCACCACAGCTGCTGCTCCAACCGCTATATGCTGCCGTTCCAGATATGAGACCGTCCAGTATATTCATGTCGCTCAGGTGTTGCCAAGCCACATCAGGTAGAAAAGGACATTCGTGCCAGGTAGGTGTTTCTGCTATCAGGCTGCTTAGGTGGTATGTTCTGTTCGGCCATTCCGCTCCATTAGCAAGCGGAGTAGTTAGGGCATCAAAAAAGGGCATAGTCTCTGGGTGTGTAATAGATTAATTATTTTGTGCTTGCAGCCCCCGCAGTGGAGTGGGTCACTTCGATCTCAGCTGCTTCGATCCTCCTGGGAGAATCCTGAGTCAGCTCCCATATCTGTGCCCCATGTCTTCTACATGTTTGCTTGGGGTCTACATTAGACATGTGCGATTCGGTTCGGTTCGATTTGGAAATTCGGAAAATTCGGCAAATTCAGAGATTCGGATCAAACCGAATCTCCGAATTAAAATAGTGCCAAATCTACCGAATAAATCCGAATTACTTCGGATTTATTCGGATTTATTTGGATTTATTCTGTAGATTCGGATGGCCATGGATTACACTAGTATTGTACAGTATATTAGGTTATATCACTCTGCTATGGGTTACACCTAATGTACAGTACATAATACTAGTCTAATCCCACCTAACACTTACCGAAATTCCGAATTTCTGAACCGAACCGAATCGAACCGAATCCAGCCGAATTTATTTGAATCCGAATGAATCCGAAACAAATCCAAACCAAATTTATTTGAATCCGAATGAATCCGAAACAAATCCGAAACAAATTGATTCAAATTTTTCTGAATTCGAATCACTCCGAACCGAAATTCGAAAAAATCCGAATCGATCCGAACCGAACCAAATTTTTTCGCCATGCACATGTCTAGTCTACATCATATGAAGTAAGCTCTAGGATTAATCTCTGCTCCAGCTGCAGAAACTGATCATTTAGGATGTCCAGGAGTTGTCTCTCGCAACTAGGCATTTTCAATAATAGTCTTCCACATGGGCCACAATATGGTCGCTCTTGAGAAACTCCGGCACTAAGTTCCATGCAAAGGGTGTGAGATCTCTTTGCTTGTCAGCATCTGTTTTAGTCTCTAGGTGTCGTGTTCTGGTTCTATGGACCACCAGACATGATAGTTACAGAAAATGAGCTGAGCTGAACAGCCAAATATGTAGTTATTGGTAATATATAGCCGGAGCTATGGTAGCATGTGACCGTTCAGCTTCAGAGCTTGCTCCGCCCCCCCTTAAATGCAGATTTTACCATCTACATTGATTATATTTTATTTATGCATAATTTAAAGGGACAGTCAAGTCCAAAAAACAGAATTTATGCTTACCTGATAAATTACTTTCTCCAACGGTGTGTCCGGTCCACGGCGTCATCCTTACTTGTGGGAATATTCTCTTCCCCAACAGGAAATGGCAAAGAGCACAGCAAAAGCTGTCCATATAGCCCCTCCTCAGGCTCCGCCCCCCAGTCATTCGACCGACGGTTAGGAGAAAAAAGGAGAAACTATAGGGTGCCGTGGTGACTGTAGTATATAGAGAAAGAAATTTTTCAAACCTGATTAAAAAAACAGGGCGGGTCGTGGACCGGACACACCGTTGGAGAAAGTAATTTATCAGGTAAGCATAAATTCTGTTTTCTCCAACATTGGTGTGTCCGGTCCACGGCGTCATCCTTACTTGTGGTAACCAATACCAAAGCTTTAGGACACGGATGAAGGGAGGGAGCAAATCAGGTTACCTAAACGGAAGGCACCACGGCTTGCAAAACCTTTCTCCCAAAAATAGCCTCCGAAGAAGCATAAGTATCAAATTTGTAGAATTTGGCAAAAGTGTGCAGGGAAGACCAAGTCGCTGCCTTACATATCTGATCAACAGAAGCCTCGTTCTTGAAGGCCCATGTGGAAGCCACAGCCCTAGTGGAGTGAGCTGTGATTCGTTCAGGAGGCTGCCGTCCGGCAGTCTCATAAGCCAATCGGATAATGCTTTTCAGCCAGAAAGAAAGAGAGGTAGCAGTAGCTTTTTGTCCTCTCCTCTTACCAGAGTAAATGACAAACAAAGATGAGGTTTGTCTAAAATCCTTTGTTGCTTCTAAATAGATCTTTAAAGCACGGACTACATCTAAATTGTGTAACAAACGTTCCTTCTTTGAAACTGGATTCGGACACAGAGAAGGAACAACTATTTCCTGGTTAATATTCTTGTTGGAAACAACATTTGGAAGAAAACCAGGCTTGGTACGCAAAACAACCTTATCTGAATGGAACACCAGATAGGGTGGATCACACTGCAAAGCAGATAATTCAGAAACTCTTCTAGCAGAAGAAATAGCAACCA
The DNA here is from genome assembly GCF_027579735.1 of Bombina bombina. Classification (NCBI taxonomy): domain Eukaryota; kingdom Metazoa; phylum Chordata; class Amphibia; order Anura; family Bombinatoridae; genus Bombina; species Bombina bombina. The sequence goes on from NW_026511838.1 coordinate 17,993, forward strand.
AAAACAGAACTTTCCAAGATAGTAACTTGATATCTATGGAATGTAAGGGTTCAAACGGAACCCCTTGAAGAACTGAAAGAACTAAATTTAGACTCCAAGGAGGAGTCATGGGTCTGTAAACAGGCTTGAGTCTGACCAAAGCCTGTACAAAAGCTTGTACATCTGGCACAGCTGCCAGGCGTTTGTGTAACAAAACAGATAAAGCGGAAATCTGTCCTTTTAGGGAACTCGCTGACAACCCTTTCTCCAAACCCTCTTGGAGAAAGGAAAGAATCTTAGGAATTTTGATTTTACTCCAGGAGAATCCCTTGGATTCACACCAACAGATATATTTTTTACATATTTTATGGTAAATCTTTCTAGTCACAGGTTTTCTGGCCTGTACCAGAGTATCTATCACTGAATTTGAAAACCCACGCTTGGATAAAATCAAGCGTTCAATTTCCAAGCAGTCAGCTGCAGAGAAACTAGATTTGGATGTTCGAATGGACCTTGTATTAGAAGATCCTGTCTCAAAGGTAGCTTCCATGGTGGAACCGATGACATATTCACCAGGTCTGCATACCAAGTCCTGCATGGCCACGCAGGAGCTATCAGAATCACTGAGGCCTTCTCCTGTTTGATCCTGGCTACGAGCCTGGGAAGGAGAGGAAACAGTGGAAACACATAAGCTAGGTTGAACGACCAAGGCGCCACTAATGCATCCACTAGAGTCGCCTTGGGATCCCTGGATCTGGACCCGTAGCAAGGAACCTTGAAGTTCTGACGAGACGCCATCAGATCCATGTCTGGAATGCCCCATAATTGGGTTAACTGGGCAAAGACCTCCGGGTGGAGTTCCCACTCCCCCGGATGAAAAGTCTGACGACTCAGATAATCCGCTTCCCAGTTGTCTACTCCTGGGATGTGGATTGCAGATAGGTGGCAGGAGTGATCCTCCGCCCATTTGATGATCTTGGATACCTCTGTTATCGCCAAGGAACTCTTTGTTCCCCCCTGATGATTGATGTAAGCTACAGTCGTCATGTTGTCCGACTGGAATCTTATGAATCCGGCCTTCGCTAGTAGAGGCCAAGCCTGGAGAGCATTGAATATCGCTCTCAGTTCCAGGATGTTTATCGGGAGAAGAGACTCTTCCCGAGACCATAGACCCTGAGCTTTCAGGGAGTCCCAGACCGCGCCCCAGCCTAATAGACTGGCATCGGTCGTGACAATGACCCACTCTGGTCTGCGGAAACTCATTCCCTGAGACAGGTGATCCTGAGTCAACCACCAACGGAGTGAGTCCCTGGTTAACTGGTCTACTTGAATCTGAGGAGACAAGTCTGCATAGTCCACATTCCACTGATTGAGCATGCACAGTTGTAATGGTCTTAGATGAATTCGAGCAAAAGGAACTATGTCCATTGCTGCCACCATCAATCTTACTACTTCCATGCACTGAGCTATGGAAGGCTGCAGAATAGAGAGAAGAACTTTACAAGCGTTTAGAAGCTTTGACTTTCTGACTTCTGTCAAGAAGATCTTCATTTCTAAAGAATCTATTATTGTTCCCAAAAAGGGAACTCTTGTCGACGGAGATAGGGAACTCTTTTCTACGTTCACCTTCCACCCGTGAGATCTGAGAAAGGCTAGAACAATGTCTGTATGAGCCTTTGCCTTGGAAAGAGACGACGCTTGAATTAGAATGTCGTCCAGATAAGATGCCACTGCAATGCCCCTTGGTCTTAGAACCGCTAGAAGGGACCCGAGCACCTTTGTGAAAATTCTGGGAGCAGTGGCTAGTCCGAATGGGAGAGCCACGAACTGATAATGATTGTCCAGAAAGGCGAACCTTAGGAACTGATGATGATCTTTGTGGATAGGAATATGTAGATACGCATCCTTTAAATCCACGGTAGTCATATATTGACCCTCCTGGATTGTAGGTAAAATTGTTCGAATGGTTTCCATTTTGAACGATGGAACTCTGAGAAATTTGTTTAGAATTTTTAAATCCAGAATTGGTCTGAAAGTTCCCTCTTTTTTGGGAACTACAAACAGATTTGAGTAAAACCCTTGACCTTGTTCCACAGTTGGGACTGGGTGTATCACTCCCATCTTTAACAGGTCTTCTACACAATGTAAGAATGCCTGTCTCTTTATTTGGTTTGAAGATAAGTGAGAAATGTGGAACCTTCCCCTTGGGGGTAGATCCTTGAATTCTAGAAGATAACCCTGAGAGACTATTTCTAGTGCCCAGGGATCCTGAACATCTCTTGCCCAAGCCTGAGCAAAGAGAGAGAGTCTGCCCCCTACTAGATCCGGTCTCGGATCGGGGGCTACCCCTTCATGCTGTTTTGGTAGCAGCAGCAGGCTTCTTGGCCTGTTTACCCTTGTTCCAGCCTTGCATTGGTTTCCAAGCTGGTTTAGTCTAGGAAGCGTTACCCTCTTGTCTAGAGGCTGTAGAGTTGGAAGCCGGACCGTTCCTGAAATTGTGAAAGGAACGAAAATTGGACTTATTCTTAGCCTTGAAAGGCCTATCTTGTGGGAGGGCATGGCCCTTTCCCCCAGTGATGTCTGAAATAATTTCTTTCAATTCTGGCCCAAAAAGGGTCTTACCTTTTAAAGGGATATTAAGCAATTTTGTCTTGGAAGATACATCCGCCGACCAAGACTTTAGCCAGAGCGCTCTAAGCGCCACAATTGCAAACCCTGAATTTTTCGCCGCTAATCTCGCTAACTGCAAAGCGGCGTCTAAAATAAAGGAATTAGCTAACTTAAGTGCGTGAATTCTGTCCATAACCTCCTCATATGGAGTCTCCCTACTGAGAGACTTTTCCAGTTCCTCGAACCAGAACCACGCCGCTGTAGTGACAGGAATAATGCACGAAATAGGTTGAAGGAGGTATCCTTGCTGTACAAAAATCTTTTTAAGCAAACCCTCCAATTTTTTATCCATAGGATCTTTAAAAGCACAATTGTCCTCAATGGGAATGGTCGTGCGTTTGGCTAGAGTAGAAACCGCCCCCTCGACCTTAGGGACTGTTTGCCATGTGTCCTTCCTGGGGTCGACCATGGGGAACAATTTCTTAAATATAGGAGGAGGGACAAAAGCTATGCCTGGTTTCTCCCACTCCTTATTCACTATGTCCGCCACCCTTTTAGGTATTGGAAAGGCATCAGGGTGCACCGTGACCTCTAGGAACTTGTCCATCTTGCATAATTTTTCTGGGATGACCAGATTGTCACAATCATCCAGAGTAGATAGCACCTCCTTAAGTAATGCGCAGAGATGCTCTAATTTAAATTTAAATGTCACAACATCAGGTTCTGCCTGCTGAGAAATTCTTCCTGTATCAGAAATTTCTCCATCTGACAAACCCTCCCTCACTGCCACTTCAGACTGGTGTGAGGGTATGACAGATAAATTATCATCAGCGCCCTCCTGCTCTACAGTGTTTAAAACTGAGCAATCGCGCTTTCTCTGAAATCCTGGCATCTTGGATAAAATATTAGCTATGGAGTTATCCATTACTGCCGTCAATTGTTGCATAGTAATAAGCATTGGCGCGCTAGAAGTACTAGGGGACGCCTGCGTGGGCTTAACTGGTATAGACACAGAAGGAGAGGATGCAGAACTATCTCTACTTCCTTCATCTGAGGAATCATCCTGGGCAACCTTACTAAATGTGACAGTACTGTCCTTACTTTGTTTGGACGCTATGGCACAATTATCACATACATTTGTAGGGGGAACCACCTTGGCCTCCATACATACAGAACATGAGCTATCTGAAGGTACAGACATGTTAAACAGGCTTAAATAGGTTAATAAAGCACAAAAACCGTTTTTAAACAAAACCGTTACTGTCTCTTTAAATTTTAAACAGGGCACACTTTATTACTGAATATGTGAAAAACTATGAAGGAATTCTCCAAACTTTACCAAATTTTCACCACAGTGTCTTAACGCATTCAAAGTATTGCACCCCAATTTTCAAGCTGTTAACCCTTAAAATGTGGAAAACGGAGCCGTTAGCAATTTAACCCCACTACAGTCCCAGCCACAGCCTTTGTTGTGACTTCACCTATCCCAGGGGGGTATACGATACCAATTCAAGCCTTCTAGGAACGTTTTCAGTGGATACCAGACCCTCTCACATGCAGCTGCATGCACTGCACTCAAATGAAACTGCGCAATAATGGCGCGAAAATGAGGCTCTGCCTACTACAGTGAAGGCCCTTCCTGACTGGGAAGGTGTCTAAACTAGTGCCTGGCGTTAAAAAACGTTCCCCAAATATTAAAAAGTGTGAAAACCACTTCAAACTTTCAATAATAACCTAAATAAACAATCGATTTAGCCCTTAAGAGTGTCCACCCATAAAAAGCCCTTTATTCTTTCTGAGTCTAAGAAAATGGCTTACCGAACCCCATGAGGGGAAATGACAGCCTTCCAGCATTACACAGTCTTGTTAGAAAAATGGCTAGTCATACCTTGAGCAGAAAAGTCTGCTAACTGTTCCCCCCAACTGAAGTTCTCTGGGCTCAACAGTCCTGCGTGGGAACAGCAATTGATTTTAGTTACTGCTGCTAAAATCATACTGCTCTTTTAAACAGAACTCTTCATCTCTTTCTGTTTCAGAGAAAATAGTACATACCAGTACTATTTCAAAATAACAAACTCTTGATAGAAGAATAAAAAACTACAACTAAACACCACGTACTCTTCACCATCTCCGTGGAGATGCTACTTGTTCAGAGCAGCAAAGAGAATGACTGGGGGGGCGGAGCCTGAGGAGGGGCTATATGGACAGCTTTTGCTGTGCTCTTTGCCATTTCCTGTTGGGGAAGAGAATATTCCCACAAGTAAGGATGACGCCGTGGACCGGACACACCAATGTTGGAGAAAAATGTTCATGATTAAAATGGGGAATGTAATTTTAAACAACTTTCCAATTTACTTTTATCACTAATTGTGCTTTGTTCTCTTGGTATTCTTAGTTGAAATTTAATTCTAGGAGGTTCATATGCTAATTTCTTAGACCTTGAAGACTGCCTCTGATCTGAATGCATTTTGACCACTAGAGGGCATTAGTTCATGTGTTTCATATAGATAACATGTAGTTCATGCACGTGAAGTTACCCTGGAGTGAGCACTGATTGGCTAAAATGGAAGTCTGTCAAAAGAACTGAAATAAGGGGCAGGTTTGCAGAGGCTTAGATGCAAGGTAATCACAGAGGGAAAAAGTGTATTTATATAACTGTGTTGGTTATGCAAAACTGGGGAATGGGTAATAAAGGGATTATCTTTCTTTTTAAACAACACAAATTCTGGTGTTGACTGTCCCTTTAATGGTAATCTGTATGACCTAATGTAAATTAAAATTGTGCAGCATGTTTTAACAACTATTTGAATGTGAATTATGAGTTTTTATGTGTTTTTAAATCATATGTTAAATGAGCATTTGAATTTGTCATTTTCCCGAGAACTTTTGTGTGCATGTGTCTCACCATCACATACAGGAGTTAAAGCCCCTTTATGAGATACACAGCTCACAGTGTAAAATGTGCCTTTAGATCGTCTTGTCGTGGTCCTCATAGCATTGACGCATCATTATATATCCTCTCGCCTGTGCGGAGAGCTTTAGATCACTGTGTCCATAGCAAGCTAGGGCCAGTAATGTAAAAATGATTTGCTTTAACACATTAGAGCCTGTTATTTTTGTGTCTGCATTGCAGTAGTCTCTGGCAACCACATGGTTAAAGGACACGCTGCTGATTATGGGCCAGATTACAAGTGGAGCGCTAATTTATCGCACCCCCGCAAATTTGCCCCATGTGGGAGCACGATAAATTACCAGCCATTACAAGTGGCTGGTTATTGATACTGCAAGCTCGCGGTAGCAATTAGCGCTTATAAAATTAACCAGATATCAACTCTCAGCTTAATTTTAAAAATGTCCATCAAATTCCCCCAAAATTAATTGAGATATACTTTATTTAAAAAAAATATAGTAGCATATTTATTTCTTAATAAAATAAATGCAAAAAGCAGTTTTTGGGGTCTAAAGGGAGCGGGTGTGGAGTGTTAGAAAAAAAGGGCATTGTAAAGTGCCTATACATTTCTGTCTATGGGAACTTTGTGTTCCCTGTAATTATACTGTATATGTATATGCTATTATACATATATATTTCTGTGTTACTAGTTATGTGTTACTATGTGTATATACATATATATTTATGTGTTATTATGTGTATATACATATATATTTATGTGTTATTATGTGTATATACATATATATTTATGTGTTACTATGTGTATACATATATATATATATATGTGTTACTATGTGTATATACATATATATTTATGTGTTACTATGTGTATATACATATATATTTCTGTGTTATTATGTGTATATACATATATATTTATGTGTTACTATGTGTATATACATATATATTTATGTGTTATGTGTATATACATATATATGTATGTGTTACTATGTGTATATACATATATATTTATGTGTATATACAGATATATTTATGTGTTACTATGTGTATATACATATATATTTATGTGTTATTATGTGAATATACATATTTATTTATGTGTTACTATGTGTATATACATATATATTTATGTGTTACTATGTGTATATACATATATATTTATGTGTTACTATGTGTATATACATATATATTTATGTGTTACTGTGTGTATATACATATATATTTATGTGTTACTATGTGTATATACATATATATTTATGTGTTACTATGTGTATATACATATATATTTTTGTGTTACTATGTGTATATACATATATATTTATGTGATAATAGGTGTATATACATATATATTTATGTGTTACTATGTGTATATACATATATATTTATGTGTTAGTATGTGTATATACATATATATTTATGTGTTAGTATGTGTATATACATATATATTTATGTGTTACTATGTGTATATACATATATATTTATGTGTTACTATGTGTATATACATATATATTTATGTGTTAGTATGTGTATATACATATATATTTATGTGTTAGTATGTGTATATACATATATATTTATGTGTTACTATGTGTATATACATATATATTTATGTGTTAGTATGTGTATATACATATATATATTTATGTGTTACTATGTGTATATACAGATATATTTATGTGTTAGTATGTGTATATACATATATATATTTATGTGTTACTATGTGTATATACAGATATATTTATGTGTTACTATGTGTATATACATATATATTTATGTGTTATTATGTGTATATACATATATATTTATGTGTTACTATGTGTATATATATATTTATGTGTTACTATGTGTATATACAGATATATTTATGTGTTATTGTGTGTATATACATATATATTTATGTGTTACTATGTGCATATACATATATATTTATGTGTTATTGTGTGTATATACATATATATTTATGTGTTACTATGTGTATATACATATATATTTATGTGTTATTATGTGTATATACATATATATTTATGTGTTAGTATGTGTATATACATATATATTTATGTGTTAGTATGTGTATATACATATATATTTATGTGTTAGTATGTGTATATACATATATATTTATGTGTTATTATGTGTATATACATATATATTTAGGTGTTAATATGTGTATATACATATATATTTCTGTGTTATTATGTGTATACATATATATGTGTTAATATGTGTATATACATATATATTTATGTGTTAGTATGTGTATATACATATATATTTATGTGTTACTATGTGTATATACATATATATTTATGTGTTAGTATGTGTATATACATATATATTTATGTGTTAGTATGTGTGTATACATATATATTTATGTGTTACTATGTGTATATACATATATATTTATGTGTTACTATGTGTATATACATATATACTTATGTGTTACTATGTGTATATACATATATATTTATGTGTTAGTATGTGTATATACATATATATTTATGTGTTACTATGTGTATATACATATATATTTATGTGTTATTATGGGTATATAAATATATATATTTATATGTTAGTATGTGTATATACAGATATATTTATGTGTTACTATGTGTATATACATATATATTTATGTGTTACTGTGTGTATATACATATATATTTATGTGTTACTATGTGTATATACATATATATTTATGTGTTACTATGTGTATATACATATATATTTTTGTGTTACTATGTGTATATACATATATATTTATGTGATAATAGGTGTATATACATATATATTTATGTGTTACTATGTGTATATACATATATATTTATGTGTTAGTATGTGTATATACATATATATTTATGTGTTATTATGTGTATATACATATATATATATATATATATATATATATATATATATATATATATATATATATATATATGTGTTACTGTGTGTATATACATATATATTTATTTGTTACTATGTGTATATACATATATATTTATGTGTTACTGTGTATATACATATATATTTATGTGTTACTATGTGTATATACATATATATTTATGTGTTATTATGTGTATATACATATGTATTTATGTGTTATTATGTGTATATACATATATATTTATGTGTTACTATGTGTATATACATATATATGTATGTGTTACTATGTGTATATACATATATATTTATGTGTTAGTATGTGTATATACATATATATTTATGTGTTACTATGTGTATATACATATCTATTTATGTGTTAGTATGTGTATATACATATATATTTATGTGTTAGTTTGTGTATATACATATATATTTATGTGTTACTATGTGTATATACATATCTATTTATGTGTTAGTATGTGTATATACATATATATTTATGTGTTAGTTTGTGTATATACATATATATTTATGTGTTACTATGTGTATATACATATATATTTATGTCATAATATGTGTATATACATATATATTTATGTGTTACTATGTGTATATACATATATATTTATGTGTTAGTATGTGTATATACATATATATATTTATGTGTTACTGTGTGTATAAAAATATATATTTATGTGTTAATATGTGTATATACATATATTTTTAAGTGTTAGTTTGTGTATATACATATATATTTATGTGTTACTATGTGTATATACAGATATAGTTATGTATTATTATGTGTACATACATATATATTTATGTGTTTCTATGTGTATATACATACATATTTATGTGTTACTATGTGTATATACATATATATATTTATGTGTTACTGTGTGTATAAAAATATATATTTATGTGTTAATATGTGTATATACATATATTTTTAAGTGTTACTGTGTGTATATACATATACACACACACACATATATATATGTATTTATATATGTGTTACTATGTGTATATACATATATATGTATATTTTATTATGTGTATATACATATATATTTATGTTTTATTATGTGTGTGTATGTATATATATATATATATATATATATATATATATATATATATATATATATATATATATATATATATATATATATATATAGATATCAAAATAACAAGAGTATTGCATTGAGCAATGATACTTTTTTTATTGGACTAACTATACATTTATAAGATGACAAGCTTTCGGAAGAGTTCCTTCCTTTATCAAGTCTGAAGCAATACTAACCAATTCAATGGAATTTACAGATTGTATTTTAAAACACAGAATAGCTAAGAAGACAGTGCAGGGAGAGGAGGAGGTGTCGTAAAAATCATGAGGGGGGCTTAGGTAACAGGCAGACAGTGTCCAGTGTAGGAGAACAGACAGGGGAAATATATAGCTTTACATAGAGCATATACTGACATAAAGTTATATATCAACATTGAATCAATATCTATAGAGATGTGAAATTGTATATACAGGGGGAATACAAAAGTTAAAAAAGACAAAAGTGTGGACATAGGCTTACCTGTGTACCTATGTATAAGGAATGTGGAATATACAATGTAATTGACTAAATGAAAGTACATTACAAAAAATTTTGATAATGTGTTAAGAATCCAGAGTCCACATTTAGTCCAGAATTAAACAGGTTGAAGTGCATTATCATTTTCATTTCAAAGGTTTTTCTTTCCATGGTGTTTTTGAAGTTGCCTCTGAGAATTTTGATTTTGAGGTTTTGGATGGAGTGGTTAGGTTGAGTAAAATGGTGACCAACAGGGGTGCAGTATTTTGTTTCACAGTGGTTTTTGATTGAGTGTCTGTGTAAGTTCATTCGAAGGTGCAGTTTTTGGCTTGTTTCTCCAATATAGCATCCCATTTCACATGCAGTGCAATGTATTATGTATACCACAAAAAGCAAATAATAAAAAAACAAAAGCAGCTCCTACTACAAAAACTACAAGAAAATAATGGGTACAATGAAGAAATTAAAAAAGAAATGCAACACTTCCACAAAGCACAACAACAAAATGTTATCAAGAAGAAAAAGAAGAAACTTGCATGCCTGTCACAAAACAGAATAAAACACCAAATGCAAGAAAACAGAGCTCCAGGTGACAGATCAACTACAACTTCAACAACAAATGACCAAACGTCCACAGACAATAACAGCACCTCATTTAAAACACAAACTGTCACCAACCAAGAAAACCACACAGAAAACTCAGGGATTGTGAACCTTTCAAACTACCACCTGTCAGAGCCAGAGATTTCAGTACTGTGTAAAGGATTATCATTCTGTCCAAGTACAAATCTAGACAAAATCCAACTGTACTCAGACTTAGAAGAATTCTTCAGGAGATTGCGGCTAAAAGAATTCTTCTATGACAAAGAAAATACCAGCACTATGGAGGACTACAATGGAAGGAAAAAGAACACAATCTTCACACCTGCACCAGGACGCAACACAAAATTGGACAGCTATATTGAAAGCTTCCGGTTGAGAACTACATCTCTGCTCAACACACAGCAGAAAAAAATAATGTATAACCTCTCACACTTAGAAAAAAACGCTATAAAAAACTTAAGAAATAATGAAAACATAACCATTAAGCCTGTGGACAAGGGAGGAGCAGTGGTGATCATGAATACACAGGACTACATCACAGAGGGAAATAGACAATTATCAGATCAAACTTATTACAAAAAACTGGAAAAGGACCCCACCCAGGAATACACTTTGCAACTTAGAAAACTAATTAAAACATTCCCTAAACACACGCAACATAAACTGGACAAACTGGTGCCCTCTAACCCAAGCATAGGGACATTCTACATGCTCCCAAAAATCCACAAACCAGGGAACCCAGGAAGACCAATAATAACAGGCATGGACACTCTGACTGAGCAACTATCGGGCCTAGTGGAGAATATTCTTAAGCCCTTAGTTATTAACACCACTAGCTTTATAAAAGACACCACTGATTTTCTTTTTTTTTTTTTTTTTAAATAATTTTTATTTGAGGTTTTTTTGAAAAAAAAAGGCATACAAAAATCTTGAAACAGTAATACAGAGTAGCATTGGGTTACAATAGTAATATGCAATTTAAACATACATGTATGAAATGCCTGGTACTCAACCTTCCTCTAAATTCACACACAAGACCACTCTTGGGCCTCAAGCAAAAATATACCAAGTTTAGGAGGTTATTGCTATCTGGAGAGACCACTCACAGGCCTCAATGACAAACCTCGTTTTATATTTGAGATAGGTTACAATATTTAAGATGGCACCTTGAACAAAAAAACTTGAAACATCATTCTCCTAACTTAATAGGCCACTTTTGGACCTAACCTATATATTTACTCAAGGTAGGAGAGAAGAATTATTTAAATATAGGTACCCTTTGCTTGCGAGAGTCAGTGTATAAGAAAGATAAGTCCCCAGAAGGAAAATAATGGCCACTCTTGGACCATTCACATTAGTATGTGTTAGTAGGGGGACACAGCAGGGGTCACTTGTAGACAGTAGGAAAAGTAAGTGGGTACGTTGTATCTAAAAGGATACATTATATAGATAGTTATGGTGGTAGTTATAATAATTAGGTAGATAAATTATGGCATAGGAAAGAGAAGCCATATAGTTAACCCTCCTAAATTAGGAGGTGTATTATGGGGGGGGGAGGTGGTAAATTGTATATGGTGTGAAAAAGATACAGCTTGGGAAGCTTTTTATATCGTACTTCAAAGTAAGCGTTCATTAACAAAACAAGGTACCACATCAGAGCGAGAAATCTACTTAGAACATGGATTGTCAGTATGAATGCGAAAGGGACCAAGTGTACATTGTACCATTGCAAGATCCGACATACCAGGGCTTAAAAAAAAAATCTTAGGGAATAAGTTTAATGGAAGTTACATAGACCAACTGTGGCATCCTGAGGAGGGAAACCATATATAAAGCAGGACCAGCCTGCAATAACAGACATGTTAAATGCGCAGATGCTAGATTGCACACAGTAATATATGGGTATTAATGAAGAGCAAAAATCTGACAAAATGTGGCTGAAAGGTGACTATAATGGAGGCTCACATGTAGCATAACATATAAACTTAGTGCCAACTTCAAGCAGACATTGTGGAGTGGTATATTTATAACCCTGTGGGGAGGAATCCCAAAAGTTAAGCATATATACAGTATAAACAAAAAAAAAAAAAGTGCTCTTAAATCTTTTAAGCATAAAACAATTCTAAACAGTCATACCAGCTAACGTCTCCAGGGGGTAAATCTGCAAAATAAATAACAAGGGACATTTGACCGGCATAAAAAAACACAATTGAGTTTTAGCGCTAGAGTTCAAAGGCGCGCTTGCTTAGACCTAGGGGTCACTTATGTGAATGGTAATAATCTATTTACGGATAGTAGTTAAAGGCTAATCTCACATAAACATAAATTGTAGTGGTTTAGTTACTTCTATGCAAGCAATAGCATTGTCATGAGATCTTCACTGATGTTAAGTGGGACAGAAGGGTAGCTATTTTCGAATTGGGAAGCACATATTTCCTATTTAATTAGTGGAAACCTGGTGATTGGGCATGGGCCCTATGCCCATCACACAAGATCCCACATAGGTGAAGGCCATATACAAATATATGAGGGGAGGGAAAAAGAGTTTAAAGGAACCCTGCGCAAGTGTAAATGTACCAAAGGATAACAAAGAGAGCAAATAATAATACACTGCAGCCTAAATATTGTTGTCATTATATACCCCCCTAGTATAGCAGAGTGAGTGAGTAGTGCAGAGGTAATGTTCCTGGTCTTCACAATAGAGGAGCAAGGCTTGTGGAGGATATGGCCACCCATTATGTCTAGGCTACACCACTAAGATTATATAAAAAAAATTAAAAAAAAAAACAAGCATATAACCGAAAGGCCTGACACAGTTATCGCCCCTTTATATAGTGGTCATATAAGCCTACAGTTAGCTGAGTGGAGACGAGCTTCAGGTAATGTGATAAGTTTCAGTAAATATTGGGGTAAGCGTAATAACAGACTGATAATAAAAACTGTGCTAATATACAGAACAGAGGAACTTAATACAAACAGAGCTGGCTATTCATCATATGTCAGGCAGTCCAGAAAAAACACATGTGGCTGCCCTAGTAGTTGCCTTATATGTAAAGCTTATATTACAAAACATTGCATAGCAAATATTATCTAGAAAGAACCTTAAGCAAAGCACTAGGAACAATTGTAGGAGACTTCTAGCAAATATAGCATAGATAATCAAACATATTTTAACAAGGCTAAGCACAAAGTGACTATCTCGTATTGGCTAAGGAACTAATGTAGCTAACATTGCTGCTATCGTAACGAGTTCCCAGTATTAGAATATACCTGCTAGTGAAATATAAAAACTTTGCTTGCTGTAAAAAGAAAAGAAGAAAAGGCAAACATTTATATATTGTCACTTAGCGTGCTAATATGAGCAAGCCTAAATAAACTTTATGCAAAGTACTCTTGTGGATTAGATGTTAAGTTACTTTATCCCCTTTAGCCAACTCCACAACGGTTTTTTTTCCTCCCAGACTTTTGCTTCAAGCTGTCAATGACGCTGCTCAGCAAGCTGTCAAAATCCAGCGTGATAAAATCACCGGTTGATACAGTCAAAGTTGTATTTAGGGATTTGAGATGCTTGAGGGCATATTTTCGGATCCGTTGTTCGTTGTCTCCATTAGCAGCAGCAGAGCTGGAAGGTTGCATAACCTCAAACTCCGCATAGTTTTCTTGAAGCGGAGCTAGCCAAAGAGGGTCTTGTCGAGTGTAGCAGACTCCCAGTGATGTGACCTTCTGACTAGGTAGGAAATCAGGATTTAGGGCTGCCTCTGCTGTGTCTTCCGCTCCTTCTGCCACTAACAAGCTTACATCCAGCCGTTGATGAAATCGGCAATGCGGATTGTATATACTCTGGCCCTCCGCAGATGTGAGTGCAGGTCTGGTGGTAATGTCAGCACCATGTCTGGTGTATATAATATCAGCTTCGTAGCCCGGTGGGTACAGTATAGAGGACAGGATATATGTAATGTGTTCCTTAAGGCTCTGGAAGTGCCCGTCTATAATTTGCTGCGTGCGCTGTTCCCAGGCCTCTATTGCTTCCATGCTGCCGATAACGTATGTCTCCTACTTGCTCTGGTTAAAGAGATTCAGTAAATATTTATTTTAGGATTACCGGTAGAAATCCAGATCATCTCCTAAGTGTAATGCGTAGGAGACAATATTGTAAGCAAAGCGTCCTAGCCCAGAAAGAGCGTGGTAGCCCTGGTCTGTAGGCCAAATGGCGGAATCCACCCCGTGGAGATATTAAAAGGTGTATGTCAGCCGCATATTCTCGGAGTGGGGACTCGCCATGATCCCCAGTGGGTTAAATGTATTCATAAGATCTTTCTGAGATAATAGTACAGATGTAGAGCTTATATTAATGTCTTAGTTCAGATATATAGCAGGAGCCCCTCAGAAACACGTCTGTATGCATGGATAGTTGGCTCCGCCCCCCCACCACTGATTTTCTTAACAAAATCAGCCAGATAACAGAATTGCCAGAGGATGCTATACTTGTGACAATGGATGTGGAATCCCTGTACAGCAATATTCCACATAAAGATGGTATTGATGCCTGCTTAAACTTTCTTTCCTGCAACAGCCTTAACCAGACATATAGTGCTTCTACAGTCAGTAAACTTACAGAATTTATACTTACTCACAATTATTTCATCTTCAACCACTCCATCTACTTACAAATCATGGGAACAGCCATGGGCACCAAAATGGCACCACAGTACGCAAACCTCTTCATGGCTGACTTAGAACAGAGATTCCTAGCCACTCACCCTCACAAACCCTTCAAATACTTTTGCTACATCGATGATATTTTCATCATATGGACAGAAGGAGAATAAAACCTTGAACATTTTCATAAATCATTTAATCTATTTCATGCATCAATCAAGCTTAAAATGAACTTTTCTAGAGACTGTGTCAACTTCCTGGATACAACAATATCCATCAAAAATGGCAAACTGCACTCATCTGTATACAGGAAACCAACAGATAGATGCAGCTACCTCCACAGCTCCAGCTCCCACCCCAATCACATTAAAAAATCCATACTCTACAGTCAGGCTACAAGATACCACAGAATTTGTTCAGATACCAAGGACCGTGACAAACACCTCATCACATTGTCCCAATCATTCAGAGAAAAAGGTTACAAAACAAGGATTATAAATAAAAAAATTAACTCTGCCCTCAATACCCCACGTGAACACTTACTACAATACAGGGAGAAGAAAAACATATCACGTATACCACTAGTAGTCAAATACAACCCTGCTGTGGAAGGGATACGAAAAATCATAAAAGACTTACAGCCACTACTCTTAGAGGATCCCACACAAAAAAATCTTTCCAAAACCCCCAATCCTGGCATACAGACAAGCACCTAACCTAAAGCAGAAACTGGTACATAGGAAGCTACCCCTTGAGAAAAAGAACACTCAGAATGGAACCAAGTGCTGCTATAAAGCTCGCTGCAAACTGTGTCAACACGTTTGTGAAAGCAGCACAGCAAATCACAATAATAAATCTTACAACATTAAAGGGGCATATTCATGTATATCTGCAAATGTGGTATACATAATACATTGCACTGCATGTGAAATGGGATGCTATATTGGAGAAACAAGCCAAAAACTGCACCTTCGAATGAACTTACACAGACACTCAATCAAAAACCACTGTGACACAAAATACTGCACCCCTGTTGGTCACCATTTCACCCAACCTGACCACTCCATCCAAAACCTCAAAATCAAAATTCTTAGAGGCAACTTCAAAAACACCATGGAAAGAAAAACCTTTGAAATGAAAATGATAATGCACTTCAACCTGTTTAATTCTGGACTAAATGTGGACTCTGGATTCTTAACACATTATCAAAATTGTTTGTAATGTACTTTCATTTAGTCAATTACATTGTATATTCCACATTCTTTATACATAGGTACACAGATAAGCCTATGTCCACACTTTTGTCTTTTCTTAACTTTTGTATTCCCCCTGTATATACAATTTCACATCTTTATAGATATTGATTCAATGTTGATATATAACTTTATGTCAGTATATGCTCTATGTAAAGCTATATATTTCCCCTGTCTGTTCTCCTACACTGGACACTGTCAGGCCCATTTATCAAGCTCCGTATGGAGCTTGAAGGGCCGTGTTTCTGGCGAGTCTTCAGACTCGCCAGAAACACAAGTTATGAAGCAGCGGTCTAAAGACCGCTGCTTCATAACCCTGTCCGCCTGCTCTGAGCAGGCGGACAGGAACCGCCGGAAATCAACCCGATCGAATACGATCGGGTTGATTGACAGCTCCCTGCTGGCGGCCGATTGGCCGCGAGTCAGCAGGGGGCGGCGTTGCACCAGCAGCTCTTGTGAGCTGCTGGTGCAATGTTAAATGTGGAGAGCGTATTGCTCTCCGCATTTAGCGAGGTCTTGCGGACCTGATCCGCAGTGTCGGATCAGGTCCGCAAGCCCTTTGATAAATGGGCCCCTGTCTGCCTGTTACCTAAGCCCCCCTCATGATTTTTACGACACCTCCTCCTCTCCCTGCACTGTCTTCTTAGCTATTCTGTGTTTTAAGATACAATCTGTAAATTCCATTGAATTGGTTAGTATTGCTTCAGACTTGATAAAGGAAGGAACTCTTCCGAAAGCTTGTCATCTTATAAATGTATAGTTAGTCCAATAAAAAAAGTATCATTGCTCAATGCAATACTCTTGTTATTTTGATATCTAAATCTCTGGACTAACATGGCTACTCCAATCAACGTATATATATATATAAATATATATTTATGTGTTACTGTGTGTATATACATATATATTTATGTTACTATGTTTATATACATATATATGCATGTGTTACTATGTGTATATATATTTATGTGTTACTATGTGTATATACATATAAATTGATGTGTTAATATGCTGCTATACATATATACATATATATTTATGTGTTATTATGTGTATATACATATATATTTATGTGTTACTATGTGTATATACATATATATTTATATGTTAGTATGTGTATATACATATATATTTATGTGTTATTATGTGTATATACATATATATTTATGTGTTAATATGTGTATATACATATATATTTATGTGTTATTATGTGTATATACATATATATTTATGTGTTAATATGTGTATATACATATATATTTATGTGTTATTATGTGTATATACATATATATTTATGTGTTAATATGTGTATATACATATATATTTATGTGTTATTATGTGTATATACATATATATTTATGTGTTAATATGTGTGTTACGGTTACCCTTAGTCTCGCTGAGAGATGGACCGCTTAGTAGCCTGGATCCCTATTGCTAAAGAGGGGAGAAGCTGCTTTCCATAGTATTCTATATGAGTCTCGCAAATATAGAATAATCTCCCTTAGCTGCAGTAGAGCTAGGATACCCTTCTGCCCACAAAAACGAGTCAACGCTGCGATTGAGGGTCAAACAAGAACTCAGGACTGGGATGCCCAGCCTGCTTTTTATTAAAGTTACATGCACACAGGGCACTCCCAGGGGGAGAGGGGGGGAAGCACAAAATCCCCCATCACACATTTAGATAGAGAGCACTGTCCTTTGACAGGCCACAATAGGATTACAGTACTTAAGATAACAAGTTTACAAGTTCATCTTATCAATTAGCAGTCTGGCTCCAGAGGTGATTAGACAATAGTTTCTAAAAGCTGAAAAAAAAGAGTTAACTCTTTATGAAATGAAACTTGTTACGGTTTTCTTGGAGCCCTTCTTAGGCGCTGGCTTGCTGGTTCAGGCATTGCTGCTGGGAAATAAGCTCTTCACAACAAAATAACTAATGCTTCTGTAACATTGCTCCCTTTCTGTGGAACACTCTGGCAGACACGGTCTGACCCCTTTTCGGGGCAGACTAAGGCTGTCCAGACCGCTGGTTATGCGGGGCTGAGGTCGGTTTGTCTGGACAACCCGTCGGCGTTGCCATTCTGTTTCCCAGGTCTGTAAGTAATGGTGAAATTGAAGGTTTGCAACGATAAGCTCCAACGTAATAGCCTGCCGTTATCTCCAGAGACCCGGTTCAGCCACACCAACGGGTTATGGTCGGTGACCAGAGTGAACTCCTGACCATATAAATAGGGAGTCAATTTCTTTAATGCCCACACCAAAGCCAAACACTCCTTTTCGACCGCTGCATAGCTGACTTCGCGGGGCAGGAGCTTCCGGCTGATGTAGGCAACTGGATGCTCCCCTCCATCTTCGCCTACTTGGCTGAGGACGGCTCCCAGCCCGAACATGGAAGCATCGGTATGGACGATAAAACGTTTGTTAAGGGCTGGGGCCGCCAAGACAGGAGCGTTAATTAGAGCATTTTTGAGAGCCTGGAAAGCCGTTTCACAGTGGGGAGACCACAGGACCTGTCGAGGTAAGTTCTTCTTGGTCAAGTCAGTCAGGGGTTTGGCAAGTGTGCTGTAGTCTGGTACGAACCGTCTATAGTACCCTGCCGTGCCCAGGAAGGCTAGGACCTGAGTCTTAGTGATGGGGGTGGGCCAATTGGCGACAGCTTCTATTTTGGCCGGCTCTGGTCGCTGCTTTCCACACCCCACCCGGTGACCCAGGTACTGTACCTCGGCCATCCCAAAG
The DNA here is from genome assembly GCF_027579735.1 of Bombina bombina. Classification (NCBI taxonomy): domain Eukaryota; kingdom Metazoa; phylum Chordata; class Amphibia; order Anura; family Bombinatoridae; genus Bombina; species Bombina bombina. Next base: position 37,198 of record NW_026511838.1, read on the forward strand.
TGGCATTTTTCTGGCTTCAGAGTCAGGCCAGCAGCCCGGATCTGATCCAGAACCATTCCCACATGAGCTAAGTGGTCCTCCCAGGACTCACTGTGGATCGCTATGTCGTCCAGGTAGGCGCAAGCAAAACTCTGGAAGCCATCCAGGAGCCTATCCACCAAGCGCTGGAATGTAGCTGGGGCATTCTTCATCCCAAACGGCATTACCCTAAACTGATATAAGCCGAATGGGGTGACGAATGCCGACTTGGGGATAGCCTCCGGGGCCAGGGGAATCTGCCAGTAACCTTTGCAGAGGTCAATAGTGGTCAGGTAATTTCCCCTGGCTATACGATCGAGTAGCTCGTCTACCCTGGGCATAGGGTAAGCGTCCGTCACGGTATTTTCATTGAGCCTCCGATAGTCTACGCAGAACCGGGTGGTCCCATCTTTCTTGGGCACCAAGACAACTGGGGAGGCCCAGGGACTATCGGAGGGCTCAATTACCCTGAGCTGGAGCATCTCATCGATCTCCTTCTTCATTCCTGTCCTAACTGCTTCGGGGATTCGGTACGGAGCCTGGCGCAATGGAGCTTGTCCCGGAGTATCTACCTGGTGGGTGGTTAAAGTAGTGTACCCTGGCTTCGGGGAGAAGGTGAGGTGTTTGGACTGGAGGAGTTGGTTGAGCTGCTCCCTTTCAGTGGGGCTAAGTCGGTCCCCTATCTGAACCTGCGCCACTATACCTGTGGGGAGGCTCTTTTCTAATAGGTCTGGAATGGGTAAACTGTCGGGGTCTTCCTGAGGGGAACAACATACGGCCGTCACGTTCTCTGGTCGCTCAAAATATTCCTTGAGCATGTTTACATGGAATGTCTTTCTAAGATTGTTGTCGTGGCAGCTAGCTATCACATAAGTGGTGTCTCCCCTTTTCTCTACGATCTGGTAGGGACCCTGCCAGGACGCCTGCAATTTGTCTGTCTTCACCGGCTTAAGTACTAACACCTTTTGTCCTATGGTGAAGATTCTCTTTCGGGCCCCCCGATCGTACCATACTTTCTGTCTTCTCTGGGCCAACTGGAGATTAGCCCGCACGGATTTGGCTAATTGCTCCATTCGGTCCCTGAGTTCCAGCACGTATGGCACAATTGGGACACCGTCAGCCTCCATCTCTCCCTCCCAGTGCTCCCGGATCAGGTTTAGGGGTCCCCGTACCTTTCTTCCGTAGAGCAACTCGAAGGGAGAGAACCCTGTCGTTTCCTGGGGCACCTCCCGATAAGCAAATAGGAGGTGCGGCAGGAAGCGTTCCCAGTCTCGGTATTCCTGAGTGAACGTCTTGAGCATTTGCTTGAGGGTCCCATTGAACCTCTCACACAGCCCGTTCGTCTGGGGGTGGTATGGGGAGCTTAGGAGGGACTTAATTTTGCAAACCTGCCAGAGTTGTTGGGTCAATTCAGCCGTAAATTGGGTGCCTCGGTCGGATAGGATTTCTTTTGGAAATCCTACCCGGGAGAACACCTGTACTAGTGCATTCGCTACCGTATCCGCTTGTATGTTGGATAGGGCGACAGCCTCTGGGTACCTGGTAGCGTAGTCCACTACGGTAAGAATGTATCGCTTACCGGAGGGACTAGGGGTAGCCAGTGGTCCCACTAGGTCAATAGCAACCCGGCTGAAGGGTTCCTCTACAATGGGCATATTTACTAGCTGGGCTTTAGGGTGATCGCCTCGCCTTCCTACTCGTTGACACACATCGCAGGTGTTACAGTAAGTTCTAACGTCAGCGTGCACCCCTGGCCAAAAGAACGTGTGAGTAATGCGGTGTAGGGTACGGGTAACGGCTAGGTGGCCTGCTAAGGGGATGTTGTGGCCTATTTTGAGGATTTCTTGACGGTATTTGTGGGGCACTACCAGCTGTCGCCTACGCTGTCCCCTTTTCTCTGTCCAGCGGTATAGTTTCCCTTTTTCCCATAAGAATGTTTCGTTATCTGCTCCGCCCCCTCCGGTCTCTGCTCGTTCCCGGTACTTTTGTAAGCTCGGGTCAGTCTTAGACTCTGCCTCGAAAGCATCTGGGGTGTCCCAGGGTATGGGGCCTAACCTGTCAGGCAAGGTCGGGGTAGGTCTTACCTGTGTCTCCCGCACTGGTGAAAGCTCTCGCTCCGTCCGGGCTTGGGCCCGTGTAGTCACTGGGTCCGCCTCGTTGTTGCATACTGGAGCATAGGCAGAAGTCATGGGGCCCAAATCGTTGCCCAGTAGTACTTCGGTAGGTAAATTATCCATTAGGCCCACGTTCACAGCCCCCTTTCCCGCTCCCCAATCAAGATGCACTTTAGCTGTTGGAATTTTGTACACATCCCCCCCCGCCACTCTAACGGCCACAGTCTGTCCGGATCGCTTGTGCTCTGGCACCAAATGACTCTGTACCAGCGTGATAGTAGCCCCTGTGTCTCGCAATCCCTCGGTAGATCGCCCCTCGAGCCATACCCTCTGCCGATGGTGCTGGCGGTTATCTGAGGCAGCATATACAGGGTCTGCCTCGTGAAGCGGCCCCACATATCCCTCCATAGGGGCCTCTTGGTTAACACAGAGGGCCCGGGCCGGACGATAGGACCCAGAGGGGTCATTGTAATTCCTGGGTGTCTGGTGCGTATTAAGGGGGCAGCTAGCCATGAAATGCCCTGGTTGCTTGCATCGGTGGCAAGTCGGTCTGGGACGCTCAGAGCTGTTATTGGGTGGTCCTGAGTGTCGGACGGGCCCTGTGGGCACCGGGGCTCGGAATTCAGCACGAGGGGGTGCACGGTAAACCTCTCTGGGTTCGACCCGTGCTGGAGCTCGGTAGTTCATGGGTTCGTGAAGACGGGAGTCATAATGTTCATCGGCCAATTTGGCTGCTTCTTCTAAGGTAGAAGGCCGCCTGTCTCGCAGCCATTCCTTCCCTTGCTGTTCCATGCCATTATAAAAATGTTCTAAGAGAAACAATTGTAAAATTTCCTCCCCAGTCACCGCTTTACTTCCGCTCAGCCAGTGATTTGCCGCTCTCCGCATTCGGTGCGCCCATTCCATATGGGTAAAGTTAGGCTTCTTTTCCGTGCCCCGAAACTGTCGGCGATACGTGTCCGGAGTTACAGCGTACCGTCGCAACAGTGTCTCCTTAACTAGCTCATACTGTGTCACTTCCTCAGCACCCAGAGTACGAAAGGCTTCCAGGGCTCGCCCGGATAGTTTCCCAGACAATATCGTGGGCCACTCTCTGTTGGGAATCTGGTGCAGGGCACATTGCCTTTCGAAGTCCGCCAAATATTCATCAATCCCTGTCTCGCTCTCTAGGAAGGGTCGAAATGCCGCATAGGGTATCTTGGGCCTCCCAGCATTTTCGACAGGGATGATTACCTGCGGGGCTTCAGCATTGCGGTGTGCGTTCGCTAGGTTGAGTTCGTGGGCTCGAGTCTCTCGTATATCCTCGTCCGCCTCCGCCATCAACTGCTGTACCAATTCCATGGAGGGGTTCGGCCCGTATAATGAGAGCCTTTCCCGAACAATCCTGGTTTTTTCGTCACTAATCGTGGTCGGTGTTTCCGCCATTGTGAAGCTCTGATCCAGTTCGGTCAATTCTGCGATCAGCTCTCTCCTCGGCCGGTTGCTGGCGTACCCCCCTCTGCTTTCAAGTAAATCCTTTAGGGTTGTACGCTTCAATTTTTCGTAAGCGCTCTCCATCCGTTCTGTACCTCTCCTAGGAAATCCAGGAAAATCCCGCCGCTGCAGCCAAATGTTACGGTTACCCTTAGTCTCGCTGAGAGATGGACCGCTTAGTAGCCTGGATCCCTATTGCTAAAGAGGGGAGAAGCTGCTTTCCATAGTATTCTATATGAGTCTCGCAAATATAGAATAATCTCCCTTAGCTGCAGTAGAGCTAGGATACCCTTCTGCCCACAAAAACGAGTCAACGCTGCGATTGAGGGTCAAACAAGAACTCAGGACTGGGATGCCCAGCCTGCTTTTTATTAAAGTTACATGCACACAGGGCACTCCCAGGGGGAGAGGGGGGGAAGCACAAAATCCCCCATCACACATTTAGATAGAGAGCACTGTCCTTTGACAGGCCACAATAGGATTACAGTACTTAAGATAACAAGTTTACAAGTTCATCTTATCAATTAGCAGTCTGGCTCCAGAGGTGATTAGACAATAGTTTCTAAAAGCTGAAAAAAAAGAGTTAACTCTTTATGAAATGAAACTTGTTACGGTTTTCTTGGAGCCCTTCTTAGGCGCTGGCTTGCTGGTTCAGGCATTGCTGCTGGGAAATAAGCTCTTCACAACAAAATAACTAATGCTTCTGTAACAATGTGTATATACATATATATGTATGTGTTTGTGTATATATATATATATATATATATATATACGTGTTAGTATGTGTATATACATATATATTTACGTGTTAGTATGTGTATATACATATATATATTTATGTGTTAGAATGTGTATATACATATATATTTATGTGTTAGTATGTGTATATACATATATATTTATGTGTTACTATGTGTATATACATATATATTTATGTGTTACTATGTGTATATACATATATATTTATGTGTTATTATGTGTATATACATATATATTTATGTGTTACTATGTGTATATACATATATATTTACGTGTTAGTATGTGTATATACATATATATTTATGTGTTAGAATGTGTATATACATATATATTTATGTGTTAGTATGTGTATATACATATATATTTATGTGTTACTATGTGTATATACATATATATTTATGTGTTACTATGTGTATATACATATATATTTATGTGTTAGTATGTGTATATACATATATATTTATGTGTTACTATGTGTATATACAGATATAGTTATGTGTTAGTATGTGTATATACATATTTATTTATGTGTTATTATGTGTATATACATATATATTTATGTGTTACTATGTGTATATACATATATATATTTATGTGTTACTATGTGTATATACATATATATTTATGTGTTAGTATGTGTATATACAGATATATTTATGTGTTACTATGTGTATATACATATATATTTATGTGTTAGTATGTGTATATACAGATATATTTATGTGTTAGTATGTGTATATACATATATAATTATGTGTTACTGTGTGTATATACATATTTATTTATGTGTTATTATGGGTATATACATATATATTTATGTGTTACTATGTGTATATACATATATATTTATGTGTAAATATGTGTATATACATATTTATTTATGTGTTACTATGTGTATATACATATATATTTATGTGTAAATATGTGTATATACATATTTATTTATGTGTTACTATGTGTATATACATATATATTTATGTGTTATTATGTGAATATACATATATATATATATATTTATGTGTAAATATGTGTATATACATATTTATTTATGTGTTACTATGTGTATATACATATATATTTATGTGTTATTATGTGAATATACATATATATATATATTTATGTGTTAGTATGTGTATATACATATATATTTATGTGTTATTGTGTGTATATACATATATATTTATGTGTTATTGTGTGTATATACATATATATTTATGTGTTACTATGTGTATATTGTTACGGTTACCCTTAGTCTCGCTGAGAGATGGACCGCTTAGTAGCCTGGATTCCTATTGCTGAAGAGGGGAGAAACTGCTTTCCATAGTATTCTATATGAGTCTCGCAAATGTAGAATAATCCCCCTTAGCTGTAGTACAGCTAGGATACCCTTCTGCCCACAAAAACGAGTCAACGCTGCGATTGAGGGACAACCAAGAACTGAGGACTGGGATGCCCAGCCTGCTTTTTATTTAGGTTACATGCACACAGGGCACTCCCAGGGGGGGAAGCATAAAATCCCCCATCACACATTTAGACAAAGCCCTTGGACAGGCCACCGCAGATAACAAGTACACACAAGAAAACAATTGAGTCCTTCTTATCACCTAGCAGTGAATGCTTATCACAAACTTAATTACAGTACACAATATGCTAGGAAACCTGCCTCAGAAAATAGTTTTCTCAAAACTGAACAGAGTTAACCCTTTATGAAATGATACTTGTTACAGTTTTCTTGGAGCCCTTCTTAGGCGCTGGCTTGGCTGGCTCAGGCATTGCTGCTGGGAAATAAGTTTCTTCACAACAAAATAACTAATGCTTCTGTAACAGTGCTCCCTTTCTGTGGAACACTCTGGCAGACACGGTCTGACCCCTTTTCGGGGCAGACTAAGGCTGTCCAGACCGCTGGTTATGCAGGGCTGAGGTCGGTTTGTCTGGACAACCCGTCGGCGTTGCCATTCTGTTTCCCAGGTCTGTAAGTAATGGTGAAATTGAAGGGTTGCAACGATAAACTCCAACGTAATAGCCTGCCATTATCTCCAGAGACCCGGTTCAGCCACACCAACGGGTTATGGTCGGTGACCAGAGTGAACTCCTGCCCATATAAATAGGGAGTCAATTTCTTTAATGCCCACACCAAAGCCAAACACTCCTTTTCGACCGCTGCATAGCTGACTTCGCGGGGCAGGAGCTTCCGGCTGATGTAGGCAACTGGATGCTCCCCTCCATCTTCGCCTACTTGGCTGAGGACGGCTCCCAGCCCGAACATGGAAGCATCTGTGTGGACGATAAAACGTTTGTTAAGGGCTGGAGCCGCCAAGACAGGAGCGTTAATTAGAGCATTTTTGAGAGCCTGGAAAGCCGTTTCACAGTGGGGAGACCACAGGACCTGTCGAGGTAAGTTCTTCTTGGTCAAGTCAGTCAGGGGTTTGGCAAGTGTGCTGTAGTCTGGTACGAACCGTCTATAGTACCCTGCCGTGCCCAGGAAGGCTAGGACCTGAGTCTTAGTGATGGGGGTGGGCCAATTGGCGACAGCTTCTATCTTGGCCGGCTCTGGTCGCTGCTTTCCACACCCCACCCGGTGACCCAGGTACTGTACCTCGGCCATCCCAAAGTGGCATTTTTCTGGCTTCAGAGTCAGGCCAGCAGCCCGGATCTGATCCAGAACCATTCCTATGTGAGCTAAGTGGTCCTCCCATGACTCACTGTGGATCGCTATGTCGTCCAGGTAGGCGCAAGCAAAACTCTGGAAGCCATCCAGGAGCCTATCCACCAAGCGCTGGAATGTAGCTGGGGCATTCTTCATCCCAAACGGCATTACCCTAAACTGATATAAGCCGAATGGGGTGACGAATGCCGACTTGGGGATAGCCTCCGGGGCCAGGGGAATCTGCCAGTAACCTTTGCAGAGGTCAATAGTGGTCAGGTAATTTCCCCTGGCTATACGATCGAGTAGCTCGTCTACCCTGGGCATAGGGTAAGCGTCCGTCACGGTCTTTTCATTGAGCCTCCGATAGTCTACGCAGAACCGGGTGGTCCCATCTTTCTTGGGCACCAAGACAACTGGGGAGGCCCAGGGACTATCGGAGGGCTCAATTACCCTGAGTTGGAGCATCTCATCGATCTCCTTCTTCATTCCTATCCTAACTGCTTCGGGGATTCGGTATGGAGCCTGGCGCAAGGGAGCTTGTCCCGGAGTATCTACCTGGTGGGTGGTTAAAGTAGTGTACCCTGGCTTCGGGGAGAAGGTGAGGTGTTTGGACTGTAGGAGTTGGTTGAGCTGCTCCCTTTCAGTGGGGCTAAGTCGGTCTCCTATCTGAACCTGAGCCACTATACCTGTGGGGAGACTCTTTTCTAATAGGTCTGGAATGGGTAGACTGTCGGGGCCTTCCTGAGGGGAACAACATACGGCCGTCACATTCTCTGGTCGCTCAAAATATTCCTTGAGCATGTTTACATGGAATGTCTTTCTAAGATTGTTGTCGTGGCAGCTAGCTATCACATAAGTGGTGTCTCCCCTTTTCTCTACAATCTGGTAGGGGCCCTGCCAGGACGCCTGCAATTTGTCTGTCTTCACCGGCTTAAGTACTAACACCTTTTGTCCTATGGTAAAGATTCTCTTTCGGGCCCCCCGATCGTACCATACTTTCTGTCTTCTCTGGGCCGACTGGAGATTAGCCCGCACGGATTTGGCTAATTGCTCCATTCGGTCCCTGAGTTCCAGCACGTATGGCACAATGGGGACACCGTCAGTCTCCATCTCTCCCTCCCAGTGCTCCCGGATCAGGTTTAGGGGTCCCCGTACCTTTCTTCCGTAGAGCAACTCGAAGGGAGAGAACCCTGTCGTTTCCTGGGGCACCTCCCGATAAGCAAAAAGGAGGTGCGGCAGGAAGCGTTCCCAGTCTCGGTATTCCTGAGTGAACGTCTTGAGCATTTGCTTGAGGGTCCCATTGAACCTCTCACACAGCCCGTTCGTCTGGGGGTGGTATGGGGAGCTCAGGAGGGACTTAATTTTGCAAACCTGCCAGAGTTGTTGGGTCAATTCAGCCGTAAATTGGGTGCCTCGGTCGGATAGGATTTCTTTTGGAAATCCTACCCGGGAGAACACCTGTACTAGTGCATTCGCTACCGTATCCGCTTGTATGTTGGATAGGGCGACAGCCTCTGGGTACCTGGTAGCGTAGTCCACTACGGTAAGAATGTAGCGCTTACCGGAGGGACTAGGGGTAGCCAGTGGTCCCACTAGGTCAATAGCAACCCGGCTGAAGGGTTCCTCTACAATGGGCATATTTACTAGATGGGCTTTAGGGTGATCGCCTCGCCTTCCTACTCGTTGACACACATCGCAGGTGTTACAGTAAGTTCTAACGTCAGCGTGTACCCCTGGCCAAAAGAACGTGTGAGTAATGCGGTGTAGGGTACGGGTTACAGCTAGGTGGCCTGCTAAGGGGATGTCATGGCCTATCTTGAGGATTTCTTGACGGTATTTGTGGGGCACTACCAGCTGTCGCCTACGCTGTCCCCTTTTCTCTGTCCAGCGGTATAGTTTCCCTTTTTCCCATAAGAATGTTTCATTATCTGCCCCGCCCCCTCCGGTCTCTGCTCGTTCCCGGTACTTTTGTAAGGTCGGGTCAGTCTTAGACTCTGTCTCGAAAGCATCTGGGGTGTCCCAGGGTATGGGGCCTAACATGTCAGGCAATGTCGGGGTAGGTCTTACCTGTGTCTCCCGCACTGGTGAGAGTTCTCGCTCCGTCCGGGCTTGGGCCCGTGTAGTCACTGGGTCCGCCTCGTTGTTGCATACTGGAGCATAGGCAGAAGTCATGGGGCCCAAATCATTGCCCAGTAGTACTTCAGCAGGTAAATTATCCATTATGCCCACGTTCACAGCCCCCTTTCCCGCTCCCCAATCAAGATGCACTTTAGCTGTTGGAATTTTGTACACATCCCCCCCCGCCACTCTAACGGCCACAGTCTGTCCAGATCGCTTGTGCTCCGGCACCAAATGACTCTGTACCAGCGTGATAGTAGCCCCTGTGTCTCTCAATCCCTCGGTAGATCGCCCCTCGAGCCATACCTTCTGCCGATGGTGCTGGCGGTTATCTGAGGCAGCATATACAGGGTCCGCCTCGTGAAGCGGCCCCAAATATTCCTCCATAGGGGCCTCTTGGTTAACACAGAGGGTCCGGGCCGGACGATATGCCCCAGAGGGGTAATTGTAATTCCTGGGTGTCTGGTGCGTATTAAGGGGGCAGCTAGCCATGAAATGCCCTGGTTGCTTGCATCGGTGGCAAGTCGGTCTGGGACGCTCAGAGCTGTTATTGGGTGGTCCTGAGTGTCGGGCGGGCCCTGCAGGCACTGGGGCTCGGAATTCAGCACGAGGGGGTGCACGGTAAACCTCTCTGGGTTCGTGAAGACGGGAGTCATAATGTTCATCGGCCAATTTGGCTGCTTCTTCTAAGGTAGAAGGTCGCCTGTCTCGCAGCCATTCCTTCCCTTGCTGTTCCATGCCATTATAAAAATGTTCTAAGAGAAACAATTGTAAAATTTCCTCCCCAGTCACCACTTTACTTCCGCTCAGCCAGTGATTTGCCGCTCTCCGCATTCGGTGCGCCCATTCCATATGGGTATCGTTAGGCTTCTTTTCCGTGCCCCGAAACTGTCGGCGATACGTGTCCGGAGTTACAGCGTACCGTCGCAACAGTGTCTCCTTAACTAGCTCATACTGTGTCACTTCCTCAGCACCCAGAGTACGAAAGGCTTCCAGGGCTCGCCCGGATAGTTTCCCAGACAATATCGTGGGCCACTCTCTGTTGGGAATCTGGTGCAGGGCACATTGCCTTTCGAAGTCCGCCAAATATTCATCAATCCCTGTCTCGCTCTCTAGGAAGGGTCGAAATGCCGCATAGGGTATCTTGGGCCTCCCAGCATTTTCGACAGGGATGATTACCTGCGGGGCTTCAGCATTGCGGTGTGCGTTCGCTAGGTTGAGTTCGTGGGCTCGAGTCTCTCGTATATCCTTGTCCGCTTCCGCCATCAACTGCTGTACCAATTCCATGGAGGGGTTCGGCCCGTACAGTGAGAGCCTCTCCCGAACAATCCTGGTTTTTTCGTCACTAATCGTGGTCGGTGTTTCCGCCATTGTGAAGCTCTGATCCAGTTCGGTCAATTCTGCGATCAGCTCTCTCCTCGGCCGGTTGCTGGCGTACCCCCCTCTGCTTTCAAGTAAATCCTTTAGGGTTGTACGCTTCAATTTTTCGTAAGCGCTCTCCATCCGTTCTGTACCTCTCCTAGGAAATCCAGGAAAAATCCCACCGCTGCCGCCAAATGTTACGGTTACCCTTAGTCTCGCTGAGAGATGGACCGCTTAGTAGCCTGGATTCCTATTGCTGAAGAGGGGAGAAACTGCTTTCCATAGTATTCTATATGAGTCTCGCAAATGTAGAATAATCCCCCTTAGCTGTAGTACAGCTAGGATACCCTTCTGCCCACAAAAACGAGTCAACGCTGCGATTGAGGGACAACCAAGAACTGAGGACTGGGATGCCCAGCCTGCTTTTTATTTAGGTTACATGCACACAGGGCACTCCCAGGGGGGGAAGCATAAAATCCCCCATCACACATTTAGACAAAGCCCTTGGACAGGCCACCGCAGATAACAAGTACACACAAGAAAACAATTGAGTCCTTCTTATCACCTAGCAGTGAATGCTTATCACAAACTTAATTACAGTACACAATATGCTAGGAAACCTGCCTCAGAAAATAGTTTTCTCAAAACTGAACAGAGTTAACCCTTTATGAAATGATACTTGTTACAGTTTTCTTAGAGCCCTTCTTAGGCGCTGGCTTGGCTGGCTCAGGCATTGCTGCTGGGAAATAAGTTTCTTCACAACAAAATAACTAATGCTTCTGTAACATATATACATATATATTTATGTGTACTTACTATGTGTATATAGTGATGTCGCGAACGAATAGTTCCGGGCGAACATAGCTTGTTCACGTTCGCCGCGGCGGGCGAACATATGCGATGTTCGATCCGCCCCCTATTCGTTATCATTGAGTAAACTTTGACCCTGTACCTCACAGTCAGCAGACACATTCCAGCCAATCAGCGGCAGACCCTCCCTCCCTCCCAGACCCTCCCACCTCCTGGACAGCATCCATTTTAGATTAATTCGGAAGCTGTATTCTTAGTGAGAGGAGGAACAGTGTAGCTGCTGCTGATTTAATAGGGAAATCGATAGCTAGGCTAGTGTATTCAGTGTCCACTACAGTCCTGAAGGACTCATCTGATCACCCCAAAAAGCCCTTTTTAGGGCTAAAACATCAGTCTGCTTTTTTTTTCCTGTGTAATCTAATTGCAGTTGCCTGCCAGTGTGTGTGTCAGGCTCACAGCGTATACTGTGCCCACTTGCCCAGTGCCACCACTCATATCTGGTGTAACAGTAGTGTACATTTAAAAAAAAAAACACTTTTTTGATTGTGAAATAATAGCAGACAGCTGCCAGTACCCGAGAGCTGTTTTGGGGGGGGATCAGGGAGGTTGGGGGCTAAGGGGGATGCTACACCACAGCATATGTAAATATGCTAAAAAAAATAAAAAAATTAATAAACCTTTTATTTTAGTACTGGCAGACTTTCTGCCAGTACTTAAGATGGCGGGGACAATTGTGGGATGGGGGAGGGAAGGGAGCTGTTTGGGAGGGATCAGGGGGTCTGATGTGTCAGGTGGGAGGCTGATCTCTACACTAAAGCTAAAATTAACCCTGCAAGCTCCCTACAAACTACCTAATTAACCCTTCACTGCTAGCCATAATACATGTGTGATGCGCAGCAGCATTTAGCGGTCTTCTAATTACCAGAAAGCAACGCCAAAGTCATATATGTCTGCTATTTCTGAACAAAGGGGATCCCAGAGAAGCATTTACAACCATTTGTGCCATAATTGCACAAGCTGTTTGTAAATAATTTCAGTGAGAAACCTAAAATTGCGAAAAAAATTAATTTTTTTTTAAATTTGATCTCATTTGGCGGTGAAATGGTGGCATGAAATATACCAAAATGGGCCTAGATCAATACTTTGGGTTGTCTACTACACTACACTTAAGCTAAAATTAACTCTACAAGCTCCCTACATGCTCCCTAATTAACCCCTTCACTGCTGGGCATAAAACACGTGTGGCGCGCAGTGGCATTTAGCAGCCTTCTAATTACCAAAAAGCAACGCCAAAGCCATATAAGTCTGCTATTTCTGAACAAAGGGGATCCCAGAGAAGCATTTACAACCATTTATGCCATAATTGCATAAGTTGTTTGTAAATAAATTCTGTGAGAAACCTAAAGTTTTTGAAAAAGTGAACAATTTTATTTTATTTGATCGCATTTGGCGGTGAAATGGTGGCATGAAATATACCAAAATGGGCCTAGATCAATACTTTGGGTTGTCTACTACACTACACTTAAGCTAAAATTAACTCTACAAGCTCCCTACATGCTCCCTAATTAACCCCTTCACTGCTGGGCATAAAACACGTGTGGCGCGCAGTGGCATTTAGCAGCCTTCTAATTACCAAAAAGCAATGCCAAAGCCATATAAGTCTGCTATTTCTGAACAAAGGGGATCCCAGAGAAGCATTTACAACCATTTATGCCATAATTGCATAAGTTGTTTGTAAATAATTTCTGTGAGAAACCTAAAGTTTGTGAAAAAGTGAACAATTTTTTTTTATTGTATCGCATTTGGCGGTGAAATGGTGGCATGAAATATACCAAAATGGGCCTAGATCAATACTTTGGGTTGTCTACTACACTACACTTAAGCTAAAATTAACTCTACAAGCTCCCTACATGCTCCATAATTAACCCCTTCACTGCTGGGCATAAAACACGTGTGGTGCGCAGTGGCATTTAGCAGCCTTCTAATTACCAAAAAGCAACGCCAAAGCCATATAAGTCTGCTATTTCTGAACAAAGGGGATCCCAGAGAAGCATTTACAACCATTTATGCCATCATTGCATAAGTTGTTTGTAAATAATTTCTGTGAGAAACCTAAAGTTTGTGAAAAAGTGAACAATTATTTTTTATTTGATCGCATTTGGCGGTGAAATGGTGGCATGAAATATACCAAAATGGGCCTAGATCAATGCTTTGGGATGTCTTCTAAAAAAAAATATATACATGTCAAGGGATATTCAGGTATTCCTGACAGATATCAGGGTTTCAATGTAACTAGCGCTCATTTTGAAAAAAAGTGGTTTTGAAATAGCAAAGTGCTTCTTGTATTTATTTCCCTATAACTTGCAAAAAAAGCAAAGAACATGTAAACATTGGGTATTTCTAAACTCAGGACAAAATTTAGAAACTATTTAGCATGGTTGTTTTTTGGTGGTTGCAGATGTGTAACAGATTTTGGGGGTCAAAGTTAGAAAAAGTGTGTTTTTTTCCATTTTTTCCTCATATTTTATAATGTTAGGTGATTTATGCCCTTTATAGATTAAAACCAGACTCTGCATCAACTATGTAATTTTCCATGGGAGTTTTGCCATGGATCCCCCTCCGGCATGCCACAGTCCAGGTGTTAGTCCCCTTGAAACAACTTTTCCATCACTATTGTGGCCAGAAAGAATCCCTGTGGGTTTTAAAATTCGCCTGCCTATTGAAGTCTATGGCGGTTCGCCCGGTTCGCCCGTTCGCGAACATTTGTGGAAGTTCGCGTTCACCGTTCGTGAACCCAAATTTTTATGTTCGCGACATCACTATGTGTATATACAGATATATTTATGAATTACTCTTAAAAAAGGAAGAGTAAGTGAATGTTCAGTAATATACATTTGCCAAATGAGGACACTGTAGCACCAAATAAAAATGATCGCTTTATTAAGATAAAACAACCCCTTAGTCTACCTAACCCTTTACGGTAAAACCAAAATAGATCCAAGCAATACCAAGCAGATATAAATGCAAAAACTATTACAGCTGTAACCCCCACATGCTAGCATGTCCCCTAGCCGGCATAAAGACAGTCAGATAGTTTAGTCTGGGCACTTACGTTACGTCTCCCTTTCCTGCATATTCTATTTCATATGATGTTCCCTTATTAGCTAGTTTTTATTCTGTTTGTTTTGTGACTCTTTAGTGCTTCTGGGTATAATATTATTTGCTTGTGGTTTGACCTTGGCTTGTTTATTGATGCACATTAGATTTTGTGCTGAACGTGTCTGTGCTGGTTTATCGGATTGTATAACTAGCTACTTATTATATTGGTGAGTTATTAGTTATATTGATTAACAATTATGTTTATTTTCTGACCACTACACAGATTCTACTTGCTTTAGAAGCTCCCTATCTTGTGAGTTTTACACACCAGGTATTTGTTTAATTATTTGCTATTATTTGTTTAGGATTAGATTACAAGTGGAGCGCTAATTAGAGCTTTCACTAGAGCACTAAGAAAACCTTTTGCACTCATCGGGTTGTGCTGGTATTACAAGTTGAAAGTAAAAAGTTATCGCTCCAGGGCTAACCCGACGACCGTAAAAAGCCGAACTTACAATATTGTGCGCGCATTAACCTATTCCCCCATAGAATTCAATGTTGAAAAGTGGAAAAAAACTAACACCCTACTCGCACGCTAAGCTGAATCGCCATCAGACCCCTAGCCTAATAGCCGCTGAACTGCCAGCCCCCACATTGCAAACTCCCGACTCCACTATTAACCCCTAAAATGGAAGCCCCCCAACGCAAAATAACCCACTACATTATTAATCCCTACATTGCCAGGCCCCCTATGCAAAGTAACCCCCTATACTATAAACCCCTAAACGACCAGTCCCTTAATGCAAAGTAACCCATTAACATCTAAGTCCCACTATTAAAAAGAAAACCCTACCTTTACAAAAATAAAAAACCCTACCATTACAAAAATAAAAAACACCTAACATTACAAAAAATAAAAAACACCTAACATTACAAAAAATAAATAAACTCTAACATTACAAAAAATAACAAAAAATTACCAAAAATAAAAACAGAGTTATGCCTATTCTAACCCCCCAAAAAATCATCCACCCCAAAATAAAAAGCCTATTCTAAAACAAAACTACAAATTGCGATCCAGCTCTTGTGGTGAAAAAAAAAAAAAAACTACCAGCCCTTTAACATTAACCCCCACAACCCTCACCCCACCCAATAAAAAAAAACTATCTAAAAAAACCTAATCTAAAAAGTGCCCTGATAAGGGTATTTGGCTCTATATTGCTAAGCTATTTTGCTGCCCAGGAAAAAAAAAAATCCTAATATAAAAAATAAAAAAAAACTAACACTAAATGCCAAGATGGTATTCACTAATGATGAATCCAGGTGACTGCACTCCTTCATCCAGGCGGTGGTCCATATTCTTATCTTCATCCCGGTGGCAGCAGTGGTGGCGGTCTTCATCCATCTTCTACAGAGAGAGCCTCGTCATGCGATCACCAGCCGCACACTGAATTTTGATGTTTGTAATGATGTATAGGGGGTATGACCATTCATGTGTCCATCCTCTCCTGTCAACCCTGCCATAGTATTACTAATGATTGATGTTATGGACAGTCAGGCACTAAATATTGGATTTTAGTTATACAAACTTTTCTATTGAAGCCTTAATCTAGCATAGGGAGGTGGGAGACTAGAGGAACCTCAGACATTTTCAATTACTTTGTTTAGGACTATTGGAACATGCATTTGTGTGCCTCTGGGAGCTGGTCATTGACTCAAATTCAATTAGCGAGTTGTATGTTCTGTTAGCAGTGAAAGAGAGGTTCTTTTAATTGTTCCAATTCTGTAATGTAAGATTTGTGTTAAAATCAGTTGCATATATTTGCTGTTCCCATAAGAAATAACAGTAACAAATTTAAATCCAATATTCAGCTTAAACAGATGAAATTCAGTCAAACCAAATCTTGGAAGAAAATTTAATTATTGGCCAGTGCACATCTTTACTCATTAGTATATTTTTCAATTTCGGTTACCTGCTTAGAAGCTGGTCCATTTTTGGTTCAGCACACTGGGTAGCACTACATTTAGCCACCAATCAGCAAGCTCTAACCAGGTGCTGAACCAAAAATGGGCCGGCTCCTAAGCTTACCTTCATGTTTTAAAAAAAAAAAAGATACCAAGACAACAAAAGAAAAATTGATAATAGAAGTAAATGAGAAAGTTGCTGCTCTATCTGAATCATGAATAAAAAACATGGGTTTCTTATCTCATTAAAATGAGTGTTCCTGGGAATTTTTTTCAAAAGTTGTCAACTACTTTTAAAAAATTACTGTGAGAAAATACTTAAAAACAAACAGACTCACTTGAACCAGTGTAACCTGTGCCAGGTGGATTCTGCCAGCAAATACCCACTATTAGAGCTAAAATACAAGGAAATAAATAAATAATTGTTGCTTCGCCTTAGTTGCACCTAATAACGTCAGCTGAATCTCTTCCACTTCACAGCTCACTTTCCCTTTGCTTTTATCACATAATTGCACACAGGCAGCACGATAATAAAAAAGGAAATCCCAAAGCAGATTCAAAGCAGTGACATTTCCTAATATGAAGCCCCAGAAATAAAAAAATAATTCTAAAAAGACTAAATATCTCAGCATGAGAGCTGGAGACAGGCGGCTGGAGTAACCCAGGAAACTGAACACTTTAAAGGCAACAAAATATATATAAAAAGGTTGAGCAAAATGCAGAGATAATAAAGGGACCAGAGTGAATGCGGAGGTCAGGCTTTGAGAAGAATGAATTGTGCTTTTACATCTTCTCCTTCCCTGGTGGTTGCAGTATTGACTGTGGCCTGAAGCTTCATGAAGGCAAAACAAAAGGAAGCGGAGCATGTATAGGGCACAGCAGGGTATATTCTGTTCTCTTGTGACTGCTCTTTCATGCCTTACAAGTGTCTGCTGGAGACTGCAGGGTTTTTAACCAAGTCAGACTCTCACAATAGCTTTTTCAGCAAATTGCTGACTGAAGTGGAAGGAATTACAGGGGGCAGAATGAGTGTAGTATAGATGAGACCCCAAAATGGCATGTGGTGAGGCAGGGGATGTGTGGATATTTGATTCATTAATGTGAAGGCACGAGCGTTACCCTCCTTGTGATGAAATTTAGTGCACAATAAATAATTTAAAGCTAACAGGGAGGGTAGCTGCTCCCCCATAGCCAGTTCCTAATGCCAGGTGATTCTTTATAGCTTCTTTATCTCCCCTGGAAGGAGGAACATTGGTTTATACACAACAAAACAAACCTACGTGGTGCAAACAGACTGTGTTGGTGGCACAAAACAGGATCCAGGGATAAATTACAGATGGACCCCGTCAACATCAGTTTCCTTATCCAAAGACTTTCTCTAACAAATAATAATGGTATTATAGGATAAAGGACATTAATTAAAAGACTATTAAACAGAGTACAATTACATGATCAACAAATAAACATTAAAAAGACTATGCAATAGAACTGCCGGACCCCAAAATCATCTTTCACAGACTATTATACGTCTACATTGTGAATTTTTGCACATGCTCAGTAGGAACTGGTGCCTCAGACAGTGTGCATATAACTTTATCATGTGACAGCCATCAGCCAATCACAGACTCATATACATATACAATGTGAACTCTTGCACATGCTCAGTAGGAGTTGGTGCCTCAGGAAATTTGTAAAAAGATTGTGCACAATTTGATAATAAAAGATCATAAAAGTTTAAAGGGACAGTAGAGTCCAAATTAAACTTTTGTGATTCAGATAGGGCATGTCATTTTTTACATTGCCCAAACCCTAAGCTAAAAATAAAACCCACCCAATAAACCCTTAAAAAAACATAAGGAAACAAAGAAAACTAAACAAAATAATTAGAAGTAAATTGAAAAGTTATTTACAATGTCACACACTATACAATCCATGTAAGTTTAATTTTTACTTTACTGTTTCTTTAATTGTAGTGTAAAGTTTTCTCCACAGCAATATTTTCATGTCGGGTTAGCGCACATGAGAATATGCTATCAGGTTTGCACGCAAGTAGGGTTTATTTTTTTACTTTTTTTGCTCTATTGACTTACGCCAGTGTTTTTCAACCAGTGTGCCGTGCGAGATCCTCAGGTGTGCCATGGCAGGCTGACAACAGTGTGACATATTTTTTAAACTTTGCTTGTTTTTTACTCCCAGTGCAGGGGTAGTTTGTAGGAGGCATGGCATAACAGCACAATACATACAGTATGTGTGTGTTTGTGTGTATGTGTGTGTATATATATATATATATATATGCTGTATTAGGCTACAATGTGTGATTTTTTTTAAATTTTGGGATGGTGGTGTGCCACAGGATTTTTTAATGTAAAAAAGTGTGCCACGGCAAAAAAAAAGGTTAAAAATCACTGACACGCTATTACACACAATATTCAGCTTTTTACGCATATCGGGTTAGCCTAGATCAAAATATTGGGTTGTATATATATATATATATATATATACTAGCTGTTGCCCGCGGCTTCGCTTATGCAGATTTTGTGATTTGTAAAAAATAGCGAAAACCATGACCACTCGCAACACCATGTGCCCTTTTGGAGTTTTCATTAATTCTCTGTGTTTCTCGTATATAGGCACCAACTAGCTAAGTTGTGGGCGGGGCATCCATCTGGCAGTTGTGGGTGGGGCATCCGTACAGCACATCAAAAATATTTTCTTATTCTGTTTACAATTACTTTAATATTAAATTGTAATTATATATTATGGGGAATATGTATCAAGCTCCATACGGGTTGATTGACACCCCCTGCTGGCGGCCGATTGGCCGCGAGTCTGCAGGGGGCGGCGTTGCACCAGCAGCTCTTGTGAGCTGCTGGTGCAATGCTGAATACGGCGAGCGTATTGCTCGCCGTATTCAGCGAGGTCTAGCGGACCTGATCCGCAGTGTCGGATCAGGTCCGCCAGACCTTGATAAATATGCCCCTATGACTCAACTGTCAGATGTGAAAAAAGACTACAATTTTTTTTGTGATATTCATATCTTGAGAACTTCTTAAGTTTAGGAGAAAGAAATTTTGCATGTAAACTTAATTTATAATGAAGATTTAAAATTATAATTTTTACTTTTCTAATATCCCCCCCCCCTTTTCACCCCCCTTAAGTGGATTTTCGGGAAATGGTAACATATGTGTTTCATTATTTTTAAAGGAGAATCTAAATACTGAAGAGGAAATGTCTGGTGTAGAGAGGTAGATTTGTGGGTCATCAGCATAGAGATGATACTAAAACCCACTTGATCAAAGAACCTAGATATGATGTGTAGATTCAAATAGAAGGTGAACTAGAACTCGGCCTTGAAAGGGTTAGAGGGGAGGAAGAAGAGCCAGAGAAGGATAAACTGATGGTTGGAAAGTTAAGAAGAAAGTCACAATAGAGCTGTGTCACCAATACCCATGGATTGAAGGGTTTGGAGCAGCCGTGGTTGGTCAGCAGTATCAAAGGTTGTAGAAAGGTCTAAATAGATTATAGCATGGAGTAGGGAACTTTAGACTTGGCAGTAAGCAGGTCAGTTGGCAGTTTCAGTAGAGTGTTGGGGGCCAAAGCCAGATGGCAAAGGATCAAGAAGATGGTTAGATGAGAGAAAGTTTATAAAGAATACACATGAGAAGTGATGACATTTTCATTAAAGGGACATAAAATCCCAAAACTTTAATTATTGTGATAGAACATACAAGTTAAGATAAATATTAGAAAGTGCTCACACTAGTCACAAAAAATGTATGAATGAAAATAAAAAAGAGAAGAGCAATTAACTTGTATACGTAATTGCTAAAGAGTGACCAGGACCACTTATTTATTTGTCTGCTTGGAGATACCTAATACACCATTGTGGTAATTCAGATAAAAACTCACAACAAGGAATGATAGAGTGACCCTTTGGTTTCCTTCAGTGGCAATAAACTCCAAATGCCTGAAAACAAGGGGAGCACTTAGTGCAGCCGAACGCTCCAAGATATACCGGTATGTCTCTTATGGCATATAGAGTAAATGAATAAAGGATGCACAACTTTAATCCGTTGCAACATTCCAGGTACAGCGTGAACAACAGGATGTACTGGCGTGCACACAGGAGAGACAAACATCTACCTCCTCAAGGTTAAATATCCCCTTTCACAGAAGCAGGTGAAGCACACTTAACCTCCGTGTGCAGGTACCGCCAAGCTTATCCTGTTAATGTTCGCTCACCACAGTTGCAGACTTTTACCCTATCAAATGAGGACTCAAACAGCTCTTCTTCAATCCATAGATATCAGCCACTGGTAGGTAGTCACGCCTCTGTTTGGTTTAAAGGAGCCACAAATTAAAAACCCTAGTGCAGATACATAGTTATGCTCTACCACAGTCTATTTATACACAGATCAGCACGGCATCCACTTCATTTATAGAACAAATTTATTTAGTATCACTATTTCCTAAAGTGCCACATAATATTCATAATTTACAAAATCCATCCATCATAAATATACATTGTAAACCAGCACAATTTTGCTTAATAAATATAATACATTTTGTCAAAAGGGCTAATTACAAAGGCATAGTATATTCAAACAGGGATTACCTGTCCTATATACATATTATATTATAAAAAAACACATATATTTGATTTTTTCATTTAACCCTTTTGGTAAATACAAGTTTTATGTTGTAGCTGTAAATGCAAGTTTTATGTTGTAGCTGTAAATACAAGTTTTATGTTGTAGCTGTAAATACAAGTTTTATGTTGTAGCTGTAAATACAAGTTTTATGTTGTAGCAATACTTTATCCAAGCTGCCACCTCGTCTTTTTGGCTTCAAATGCTCGATGTCAATTACTCTTAATTCTGAATAATCTGCGTTATGGTACTCCATAAAGTGTCTTGCTACAGGGTTGACTGTTACACTCTTTCAGCTAGATTACGAGTTGTGCGTTAGGCTTAAAAAGCAGCGTTGGCCGGACCCAACGCTGCTTTTTAACGCCCGCTGGTATTACGAGTCTTGAAATGATAGGCTCACCGCTCACTTTTTTGGCCAGACTCGGAAATACCGAAAATCCACTTATGTCAATTGCTATCTTATATTTTCAATGGGACTTGCATAGCGCTGGTATTAAGAGTCTGACCAAAAGTGAGCGGTAGACCCTCTCCTGTCAAGCCTGGTACCGCATTTTAAAGTCAGTAGTTAAAAGTTTTATACTACAAAGCAGTAGCATAAAACTATTAACCCCTAAACCTAGGCCCCCCCCTCCCACATCGCAAACACTAAAATAAATATTTTAACCCCTAATCTGCCGAATCGGACATCGCTGCCACTATAATAAATATATTAACCCCTAAACCGCTGCACTCCCGCACCTCAAACACTAATTAAATATTATTAACCCCTAATCTGCCGGCCCTAACATCACTGACACCTACCTACATTTATTAACCCCTAATCTGCTGCCCACAACGTCACCGCCACTATATTAAATGTATTAACCCCTAAACCTAAGTCTAACCCTAACCCCCCCCTAACTTAAATATAATTACAATAAATCTAAATAAAATTACTACAATTACCTAAATAATTCCTATTTATAAATACTTACCTATAAAATAAACCCTAAACTATCTACAATATAACTAATAGTTACAGTGTAGCTATTTTAGGGTTTATTTTTATTTTACAGGCAACTTTGTATTTATTTAACTAGGTACAATAGTTATTAAATAGTTATTAACTATTTACTAACTACCTAGTTAAAATAAAGACAAATTTACCTGTAAAATAAAACCTAACCTAAGTTACACTAACACCTAACACTACACTATAATTAAATAAATTAACTAAATTAAATACAATTAATTACAATTAAATAAGATTATCTAAAGTACGAAAAAAACAAACACTAAATTACAGAAAATAATAAAATAATTACAAGATTTTTAAACTAATTACACCTACTCTAATCCCCCTAACAAAATAAAAAAAAAAAAGCTCTACCCTACACTAAATTACAAATAGTCCTTAAAAGGGCCTTTTGTGGGGCATTGCCCCAAAGTAATCAGCTCTTTTACCTGTAAAAAAAATATTACAAATACCCCACCCAACATTAAAACCCACCACCCACACAACCAACCCTACTCTAAAACCCACCCAATCCCCCCTTAAAAAACCTAACACTAACCCCTTGAAAATCACCCTACCGTGAGACGTCTTAACCCAACTGGGCAGAACTGGTCCTCCAGACGGGCAGAAGTCTTCATCCAAGCCGGGCAGAAGTCTTCATCCAGACGGCATCTTCTATCTTCATCCATCCGGCGCAGAGCGGGTCCATCTTCAAGACATCCGACGCGGAGCATCCTCTTCATCCGGAGTCTTCTTACTAAATGACGGTACCTTTAAGTGACATCATCCAAGATGGCGTCCCTTCAATTCCGATTGGCTGATAGAATTCTATCAGCCAATTGGAATTAAGGTAGAAAAAAACCTATTGGCTGATGCAATCAGCCAATAGGATTGAGCTTGCATTCTATTGGCTGATTGGAATAGCCAATAGAATGCCAGCTCAATCCTATTGGCTGATTGGATCAGCCAATAGGATTAAACTTCAATCCTATTGGCTGATTGCATCAGCCAATAGGATTTTTTTCTACCTTAATTTGAACGCAAGCAGAGGGTGTCAATCAACCCATTTTAGGTTTCCTATACTTCTTAAAAAGCAAATCCTGTCTTTTTGTCATTCTTGCTCTAGTCCAAGCTCTTCTAATTTGTCGCTTGGATTAGTCCCTATCTCTGAAACTTTGGACCATCTTTTCACCCTGCCTTTCAAAGGCAGTTTCAGTTGAACAGTTCCTCTTAAGATGTAGGAACTGTCCAACTGGAATCCCTGCCTTTAAAAGCCCGGGATAAACCTCTGATTTTACAGACCCATTATATTTACTGATTTTGAGATATAAAAAAGTAATCTCCTCTTTGCTAATCTGATGTGTCAGGAAAATGTTGTAATCATTATTATTAAGCATACTTACAAAAGTCTCCACTTCATCTACACTACCCTAGGACAGATAATCCCTGTTTGAATATACTATGGCTTTGTAATTAGCCCTTTTGACAAAATGTATTATATTTATTAAGCAAATGTATATATATATATATATATATATATATATATATACATATACAGTATCTCACAAAAGTGAGTGCACCCCTCACATTTTTGTAAATATTTTATTATATCTTTTCATGTGACAACACTGAAGAAATGACGCTTTCCTACAATGTAAAGTAGTGAGTGTACAGTCTGTATAACAGTGTACATTTGCTGTCCCCTCAAAATAACAACACACAGCCATTAATGTCTAAACCATTGGCAACAAAAGTGAGGGGTGTACTCACTTTTATGAGATACTGTGTATATATATATATATATATATGATAGATGAATTTTGCAAATTATGAATATTATGTGGCACTTTAGGAAATAGCGATACTAAATAAATTTGTTCTATAAATGAAGTGGATGCCGTGCTGATCTGTGTATAAATAGACTGTGGTAGAGCATAACTATGTATCTCACAATATGTAACTGCACTAGGGTTTTTAATTTGTGGCTCCTTTAAACCAAACAGAGGCGTGACCACCTACCAGTGGCTGATATCTATGGATTGAAGAAGAGCCGTTCGAGTCCTCATATGAAAGGGTAAAAGTCTGCAACTGTGATGAGCGAGCATTACGAGGATAAGCTTGGCGGTACCTGCACACGGAGGATAAGTGTGCTTCACCTGCTTCTGTGAAAGGGGTATATTTAACCTTGAAGAGGTAGATGTTTGTCTCTCATGTGTGTACCCCAGAACATCCTGTTGTTAACGCTGTACCATTTACTTTATATGCCATAAGAGACATACCGGTATATCTTGGAGCGTTCGGCTGCACTAAGTGCTCCCCTTGTTTTCAGGCATTTGGAGTTTATTTCCACTGAAGGAAACTGAAGGGACCCTCTATCATTCCTTGTTGTGAGCTTTTATCTGAATTACCACAAGTATTAGGTATCTCCAAGCAGACAAATAAATAAGGTCTTTTATTGAACTTTAGCGCGGTCCTGGTAACTCTTTAGCAATTACGTATACATATTATTTTCATTCATACATACAAGTTTAGACAACTTTTCAATTTGCTTCTATTATCAAATTCATTCATTCCTTCTCTTGGTATCCTTTGTTGAAGAAGCAGCAATGAATTACTGAGAACTATCTGTACACATATGGTGAGCCAATGACAAGAAGCATATATGTGCAGCAACAAATCAGCAGCTACCTCTTAGTAGTGTATTGCTGCTCCTGAGCCTACCTAGGCTTTGTTGCATTATAATATGTTTCTGACCCTGATTTGCTCAGTGTACTTTACTTTACTTTTTTCTTCTTTCTTGTACCATGAGTATTCCTTTGATATTTGGGTGACATATTGGACCTGTCATATTTGGACACCTTATTCCTGGACAGTTTAACACTAACATTTTAAATCATTCCACTGTTGCAAAAACTCTATGTGTGTCCCAAAAAAAGGGAATATTTTATTAACCCTCCAGGAATCTGTTTTCTGTAAAAACTCCATGTTGCATTAGAAGAGTGTCTCATTAATCATAAGTTATTTGATGAAGTCACTGACCAACTCTATTTCCCAATGTACATGTTGGGTTTCATTAGTCATTACATTTTGGGTTCATTTTCTGTATTTAGAGATAATTAGTTGTCTAATCACCTCTTGCATTGTTGTGTTGTATGACAAGCCAGTAGGGGAACTTAACTAACCCCCCAAACACTTTTAAACATACGTTTAGGATGGTTTAGTAGATTCACTCCTTGAAATATGGTATCCCCAGTTGTTTATACTAGAATTATCCTTTAAACCCATTGTATAAATATGTAAAGAATGGCTCATCTTGATGACCAGGGCTGTCTACTCTTGACCTGTTTCACTGCCCCCCCCCCTTAAAAGCAGCTCCTCCTGAGTCAGTGTAATGCAAAGCCCATCCTGAGTATGGGTTTTCACTGACAGAGACATGTAGAGGTGTTCACATGATGCAGTGGGTGTGAGTGATATGATCCAATATTAAATCAACAATATGATAACCCTGGTGTATTGTTCTATACAAGACTAGTTATTTAGTTATTATTAATTACATTGCCAATATAATGAAGAGATAGGACTAGAAAGCCCTATGGAGGTGTGCTAAGTGTAAGTTGTTGGAAAAAAGCAACGGATAAGTTCAAATTTGGTTCATTGGCAGCACTCCCAGAGAGAAGTCCCAATACCACCCAGTGATAACAGAAGAGGAGGCGCCGACATGGGACAATATCGTCTGTACAAAAGTTAAGAAAGCCAAAAAGCAACTCACATAGATGAAGGCACAAACGGTGCCAAGCACAGCAGGCCGGGACCTTTAAAGTTGCCCGACAAATTCACTTCCAGACTGCTCGGGCCAATCACGTGATTGTGCTAGACGATTCAGGGAAGTTCCTCAGCTCAAACAAACAAGCGCCTTTAGGAGCTGCGCCAATTAGCTTGGACAAAAGGAGGGTGTGGATACAAGCATGATTCACTGCGTGTGTGTCAGTTGAACACTACGATACCATCAAAGATTCGGATAATAACCTCCTCAAGAGCAAGGGTGGATTACAATATATAAAAGTCTTTATTAAAAACAAGATAAACAGCAACGCATTTCTCGGCTGATTCCTGCCATTTCATCAGGCTGTAACTACCACAATTAACCTTGCTCCTCATATAAAACCCTCTAGCCAATCATATACAAATGTTTTATACACACCCACAAAGGATATTAACAATTTAAAAAGATACAAACTGACACAAAACATACCGCATCAGAATGTAAAATAGTACAAAATGGCTAATAACATTAATGTATAGTTATACTTAATCCATGTCAAAACAACTCTTAAATGCAAGAAGTGGGCATGATTTATGTAATACACTTAGCAAAGAAAAAGTCATGATCCACAATAGATAACAATGTTAAATGTAGATAACATGGCAATAGAAGCACAAGTAATAAGACTGATACTCATTTAAAAAACAATATAATAAGCCACTGTGTATAAGCGGCACACACGCCAGAACTGCAATTCCAAAGGATACAATATAATCATTGCTTGAGGGATATAGCAACCCAATAATATAGTGATACAAAAATGTTATAGTAAATAGTGAGGATATGTGTCAGTACTTCGAACAGGCAGACTAATACAACAGCAAACCCGAGTGCAGGATATAATAGCAATGGGTATCCCAGTATGCTCGAAAATGTGCAGACTAGTATAGTTGTGTATGGTTATATCATACCACCTATCGACAATCC
Source organism: Bombina bombina (assembly GCF_027579735.1). NCBI lineage: Eukaryota > Metazoa > Chordata > Amphibia > Anura > Bombinatoridae > Bombina > Bombina bombina. Next base: position 63,956 of record NW_026511838.1, read on the forward strand.
ATGTGACCCAATGTAATATAATATCACTATAGACTAAAATGATTAGTCACCTAAGCTATATATACTGAGGAGTACCAATGTATCGCAATATAATAAAACATTGGAAATGAGACGAGTACCATCATACAATCTTGTGTTGTGTAAAGATGTAAAGATTTAAATACATTTAGTATCCCCATTATGTTAACTGTAACTCCAAACATAATGGGGATACTAAATGCTTCTCCATCTCTCCAATTGAGCATATCCCGAAATCTCATCTTTACAATAGATTTTTCAGACTCAGACAAAGGGAGACCTACTGGATCCACAAATTGAGAAGTTTACACCCTTTTGGTCTCAATATGAATGTGGATCTGGCGACTTTCCACTGATATCTGTGAAGTCATGAAATTTATATTTTGATCCGTAGTATCTATCTATGCATTTTCATCGATGTATTTACATTTTTACATCTTTACACAACACAAGATTGTATGATGGTACTCATCTCGTTTTCCAATGTTTTATTATATTGCGATACATGGGTACTCCTCAGTATATATAGCTTAGGTGACTAATCATTTTAGTCTATAGTGATATTATATTACATGGGGTCATATGGATTGTCGATAGGTGGTATGATATAACCATACACAACTATACTAGTCTGCACTTTTTTGAGCATACTGGGATACCCATTGCTATTATATCCTGCACTCGGGTTTGCTGTTGTATTAGTCTGCCTGTTCGAAGTACTGACACATATCCTCACTATTTACTATAACATTTTTGTATCACTATATTATGGGGTTGCTTTATCCGTCAAGCAATGATTATATTGTATCCTTTGGAATTGCAGTTCTGGCGTGTGTGTGCCGCTTATACACAGTGGCTTATTATATTGTTTTTTATATGAGTATGAGTCTTGTTACTCATGCTTCTATTGCCATGTTATCTACATTTAACATTGTTATCTATTGTGGATAGCTGCAAAGACAAGAAACATATTGCACACCTTAAAATTAACACTTACAGGAAAAAGATAAAAACAAGCAATGTATAAAAGCTCTGTGTGTATGAGTGTCCTAGGAGAGCCAGGAAAATATGGAGGGTTTACCCAAGCCTCGTCCGTGGTATGCGCTGTACCCATGGCCTGAAAGGGAAGACCTGGTTCGTCGAGGGACGTCAGTGACTTCAGAGCGTTGAATGACCTCAACGCGTTTCGTCCGGTAATGTCCGGACTTTGTCAAGAGGGATATGTAAACTGGTGGTATCCAGGTTACTAAAATAGGCTGTACGTAGCTCTGATTGGTCAAGAGTTTATGACAGTTCACAGATGTGGATACGTGATAGGTAATGTCAAATGTCAATAAGAGTCTGCATATGATGCACAATATAATTGCAATAGAACAACAACACACATATATATAATCTAGAAATACAAAGAATAAAAATGGTTAGTAGGTGTATATGTACATGAACAAAAATATATTATGACTTTAAAATGATCACAATGTAAGTCCTATATGTTTGTGAACCATAAGACAGATATCTGTCATTCATTTGTTGTTGCCTCACAGGGGGTTTTCATAAATAAAATAAAAAAGTGTTACTGTGGTAGTGCATAATCGCTACAAGGATGGGAAATGGCCAAATAAACTATAATAAAGATGAAATGGAATAGTAACTGAGAATATTATAGAGACATATAGAATGAGCTAGAACTGTATATATAGCAGTCACTATGGATAAGATACACATAGTGTGCTCTACCACTTTAAAATAAAACACAATTACAATCCTGATAGCTTAAAAGTGAAAATTCTGGAAAGTATACCACCCAATACATTTTCTAATAGAGTAAGAATTCTTCGCCAAAGAGAGACCTTTTGGATCCATGAATTGGAAACACTGGCTCCAAAGGGTCTTAATATAGATCTGGACTTAAATGCTTTTATGTGAATAGTCTAACCTTATCCATAGTGACTGCTATATATACAGTTCTAGCTCATTCCGTATGTCTCTATAACATTCTCAGTTACTATTCCATTTCATCTTTATAATAGTTTATTTATCCATTTTCCATCCTTGTAGTGATTATGCACTACCACAGTAAAACTTTTTTTTTTTTTACTTATGAAAACCCCCTGTGCGGCAACAAAAAATGAATGACAGATATCTGTCCTACGGTTCACAAACATATAGGACTTACATTGTGATCTTTTTAAAGTCATAAAATATTTTTGTTCATGTACATATATACCTACTAACCATTTTTATTCTTTGTATTTCTAGATTATATATATGTGTGTTGTTGTTCTATTGCAATTATATTGTGTATCATATGCAGACTCTGATTGACATTTGACCACCAGGTATCCAGGTTACTAAAATCCCTCTTGACAAAGTCTGGACGTTACCGGACGAAACGTGTTGAGGTTATTCAACGCTCTGACGTCCCTCGATGAACCAGGTCTTCCCTTTCAGCCCATGGGTACAGCGCATACCACGGACGAGGCTTGGGTAAACCCTCCATCTTTTCCTGGCTCTCCTAGGACGCTCATACACACAGAGCTTTTATACATTGCTTGTTTTTATCTTTTTCCTGTAAGTGTTCATTTTAAGGTGCGCAACATGTGCGTGCATTAAATACTTTTACTCTCAGATGGGATGCGCTGTGTTTTTTTGCAGCTATTCTCATATAAATATCCTCTAAAACAGAAGTTTCCATCATCCAACAGTAGCTCCCAGCTTATCCTCACCTATTCCAGGCATGGCATGAAAGTAGAAATCTTACCTGAATTCTGCCATCTTCTGGATTCCACCACCATGGGATCATTACAGTTTTTTACCATACTACAAGGACACCATTAATTGATTTGGGACATCCCTGGAAATCAAATCAGCTTTTGGATATTATTCTAACCACACCAACATATCACAGGATACGGTACTATGACATTTTGCCATTTGTGACTTTTTGCTGTGATATTTCTCTTGCACACAGATAACCATTTTTTTCCGTGCTTGCTATATATCTCCGTTATATATCTCCGTGTCATCACATTACATTTTTACATTCATTTTTAATTTTTTTATTTTTTATCACTATTTGATTATTCACTATTCCTTTCACAAAGAGCACAGTATTTTTTGTTTTTTGTTTGTTTTTCTTATCTATTGTGGATCATGACTTTTTCTTTGCTAAATGTGTTAAATAAATCATGTCCACTTTTTGCATTTAAGAGTTGTTTTGACATGTTTTATGTATAACTATACATTAATGTTATTAGCCATTTTGTACTATTTTACATTCTGATGCGGTATGTTTTGATTCAGTTTGTATCTTTTTAAATTGTTTATATCCTTTGTGGTTGTGTATAAAACATTTGTATATGATTGGTTAGAGGGTTCTATATGAGGAGCAAGGTTAATTGTGGTAGTTACAGCCTGATGAAACGGCAGGAATCAGCCGAGAAATGCTTTGCTGTTTATCTTGTTTTTAGTAAAGATTTTTATATATTTTAATCCACCCTTGCTCTTGTGAAGGTTAATATCCAAATCGTTGAGGGTATCGTAGTGTTCAACTGACACACACCCGGTGAATCCTGGTTGTATCCACACCCTCCTTTTGTCCAAGCTGATTGGCACAGCTCCTGAAGGCGCTTGTGTGTTTGAGGAACTTCCCTGAATCATCTAGCACCGTCACGTGATCGGTGTGTGTTGCTTTTGGCTTTCTTAACTTTTGTACAGACAATATTGTCCCATGTCGGTGCCTCTATATGACATTGCCAATATATCCTATATTATAAAAGGCCAGTTATGTTTGTCCGATGCAGTCATGCGCAGTAGAGACTGCAGTGTGAGACAAACATACCTGGCCATAACGAAAGATTAGTAAATGAGGATCAGACAGCAGAGAGGGGGGCGCGAGCATGTGGGAACGCTGCACTACAGAAAAAATAAAGTTGAGAGGGTCAGGGTAGGGAAGGAGGGAAGGAGAGGGGATCCAAGCGGATGGGGATTTTGGCCCGTGTACACGGACTTTAGGACTAGTTTTATATATTTTTGTTAATAGGGATAACATTGTTAAAGGGATACTGAACCCAATTTTTTATTTCATGATACAATTTTAAAAAACGTTACCTTTCAGGAAGGTAAATTCAGGAGCGTGCACGTGTCTGCAGTACTATATGGCAGCATTTTTATAACAATGTTATACATTAGCAGGGGCACTAGATGGCAGCAGATTTATAATAATGTTATACATTAGCAGGGGCACTAGATGGCAGCAGTTTTATAACAATGGTATACATTAGCAGGGGCACTAGATGGCAGCAGTTTTATAACAATGGTATACATTAGCAGGGGCACTAGATGGCAGCAGCTTTATAATAATGTTATACATTAGCAGGGACACTAGATGGCAGCAGTTTTATAATAATGTTATACATTAGCAGGGGCACTAGATGGCAGCAGTTTTGAAACAATGTTATACATTAGCAAGAGCACTAGATGGCAGCAGTTTTATAATAATGTTATACATTAGCAGGAGCACTAGATGGCAGCAGTTTTATAACAATGTTATACATTGGCAAGAGCACTAGATGGCAGCAGTTTTATAACAATGTTATACATGAGCAAGAGCACTAGATGGTAGCAGTTTTATAATAATGTTATAAATTAGCAGGAGCACTAGATGGCAGCAGTTTTATAACAATGTTATACATTAGCAGGAGCACTAGATGGCAGCAGTTTTATAATCATGTTATACATTAGCAAGAGCACTAGATGGCAGCAGTTTTATAACAATGTTATACATTAGCAAGAGCACTCGATGGCAGCAGTTTTATAATAATGTTATACATGAGCAAGAGCACTAGATGGCAGCAGTTTTATAATAATGTTATACATGAGCAAGAGCACTAGATGGCAGCAGTTATATAATAATGTTATACATTAGCAAGAGCACTAGATGGCAGCAGTTTTATAATAATGTTATACATTAGCAAGAACACTAGATGGCAGCAGTTTTATAACAATGTTATACATTAGCAGGGGCACTAGATGGCAGCAGTTTTATAATCATGTTATACATTAGCAGGAGCACTAGATGGCAGCAGGTTTATAATAATGTTATACATTAGCAAGAGCACTAGATGGCAGCAGTTTTATAACAATGTTATACATTAGCAAGAACACTAGATGGCAGCAGTTTTATAATAATGTTATACATTAGCAGGAACACTAGATGGCAGCAGTTTTATAATAATGTTATACATTAGCAAGAGCACTAGATGGCAGCAGTTTTATAACAATGTTATACATTAGCAAGAGCACTAGATGGCAGCAGTTTTGTAACAATGTTATACATTAGCAGGGGCACTAGATGGCAGCAGTTTTATAACAATATTATACATTAGCAAGAGCACTAGATGGCAGCAGTTTTATAACAATGTTATACATTAGCAAGAGCACTAGATGGCAGCAGTTTTATAACAATGTTATAAATTAGCAGGAGCACTAGATGGCAGCAGTTTTATAATAATGTTATACATTAGTAAGAGCACTTGATGGCAGCAGTTTTATAATAATACTATACATTAGCAGGAGCACTAGATGGCAGCAGTTTTATAACAATGTTATACATTAGCAGGAGCACGATAAGGCAGCAGTTTTATAACAATGTTAAACATTAGCAAGAGCACTAGATGGCAGCAGTTTTATAATATTGTTATACATTAGCAGGAGCACTAGATGGCAGCAGTTTTATAACAATGTTATACATTAGCAAGAGCACCAAATGGCAGCAGTTTTATAACAATGTTATACATTAGCAGGAGCAGTAGATGGTAGCAGTTTTATAACAATGTTATACATTAGCAAGAGCACTAGATGGCAGCAGTTTTATAACAATGTTATACATTAGCAGGAGCACTAGATGGCAGCAGTTTTATAACAATGTTATACATTAGCAAGAGCACTAGATGGCAGCCGTTTTATAATAATGTTATACATTAGCAGAAGCACTAGATGGCAGCAGTTTTATAACAATGTTATACATTAGCAATAGCACTAGATGGCAGCAGTTTTATAACAATGTTATACATTGGCAAGAGCACTAGATGGTAGCAGTTTTATAACAATGTTATACATTAGCAAGAGCACTATATAGCAGCAGTTTTATAACAATGTTATACATTAGCAAGAGCACTAGATGGCAGCAGTTTTATAATAATGTTATACATTAGCAAGAGCACTAGATGGCAGCAGTTTTATAACAATGTTATACATTAGCAAGAGCACTAGATGGCAGCAGTTTTATAATCATGTTATACATTAGCAAGAGCACTAGATGGCAGCAGTTTTGTAACAATGTTATACATTAGCAGGGGCACTAGATGGCAGCAGTTTTATAACAATGTTATACATTAGCAGGAGCACTAGATGGCAGCAGTTTTATAACAATGTTATACATTAGCAGGGGCACTAGATGGTAGCAGTTTTATAATAATGTTATACATTAGCAGGAGCACTAAATGGCAGCAGTTTTATAATGATGTTATACATTAGCAAGAGCACTCGATGGCAGCAGTTTTATAATAATGTTATACATTGGCAAGAGCACTAGATGGTAGCAGTTTTATAACAATGTTATACATTAGCAAGAGCACTATATAGCAGCAGTTTTATAACAATGTTATACATTAGCAAGAGCACTAGATGGCAGCAGTTTTATAATAATGTTATACATTAGCAAGAGCACTAGATGGCAGCAGTTTTATAACAATGTTATACATTAGCAAGAGCACTAGATGGCAGCAGTTTTATAACAATGTTATACATTAGCAAGAGCACTAGATGGCAGCAGTTTTATAATCATGTTATACATTAGCAAGAGCACTAGATGGCAGCAGTTTTGTAACAATGTTATACATTAGCAGGGGCACTAGATGGCAGCAGTTTTATAACAATGTTTTACATTAGCAGGAGCACTAGATGGCAGCAGTTTTATAACAATGTTATACATTAGCAAGAGCACTAGATGGCAGCAGTTTTGTAACAATGTTATACATTAGCAGGGGCACTAGATGGCAGCAGTTTTTATAACAATGTTATTCATTAGCAAGAGCACTAGATGGAAGCAGTTTTGTAACAATGTTATTCATTAGCAAGAGCACTAGATGGCAGCACTATTTCCTGCCATGTAGTGATCCAGACATGTGTACGCTACCTATCTAGATATCCCTTCAACAAAGAATAAAAATTAATAATAGAAGTAAATTGGAAACTCAAAAACAATTGTATTCTCTATCTGAATCATGAAGGGATTTCATGTCCATTTAACCCTGGTGCTCATGAACTAGGAGAAGCTGCTGTGAAGGAAGATGGTGGAACAGGGCAAGAGACAATATAGTACTGGTCACCAAGGTGAGACATCCTTCAGTTACCCTACAGAAGACCACCATTCTAGTATATGTGACTGAGGAGTGATTATACAGGTTGGGGGGGTGGGGGGGTGAATGTTTAAAGATTTCCTCTGACACTTGTCAGGGCACTTTCAGCTAAACCCATTTAACGCCCCTGTTCAGCCTCTAGCACAGATGGGAAACTCATTGCAATAAGGAAATAAGCTTTGGATTTCACAGTATTTTTTTCTATGTGAATGGTAGTTTTTATACTGTGTCAAATAAATATTATTTTTTCCTACCATTTGAAAATGATTTTTATTTTCACATAAAATATGATTTTGGCAGAACAATGATACAATTTTTAATGCTTTTCAAAATATAACTTTTAACAGCATCTTTTAATTTCAATATTTTAGTATTTTATGTTTAATTACACTTTTTTTGTGATCCCCATTATATTATATGCATCTCTGTCACATACTAAAATGCAGGGAACACTCGTTTGTGGCGCACACTCTTATGGTAAAAAATGCCTTTATATAATTCCAACATGATTTTCATTTAATGTTGAGATCTCATAGAGTATCTCACAAGCCCAGAGATCTTTAGATAATCGAGTCTATGCTGTAGCAGAAACCTGCGCAGAATACGCACAGTGATAATGTTTATATTTCAGCTTTCAGTTACAAACACATAATGATTCTTCGCTCTGGTATCCAGGGTTTAATTTCTCAGTCTCAATACATTCCAGAAAACATAGTGTAGCCAAATGACCCATTAGCCTCTTCTGCTTTATTCTGAGTATAAAATTGACTAAATAAATCCTCTGGCTTGTAAATGAATGAATTTGTTCAGGGGAAATTAAAGCTTTAAATAAAACTGGCAATTACGCAATTCATGTCCCTGGCATTTCCTCCACTTCAAACAACTGATGCTTCTTTCCTGCACGTGCTATTATTTTGCGTTTATGGAAATTAGTGTTTTAACAAAATAAGCCTCTAGGATCTGTAACATGGTTTCTTTATTATTCCAATATGTGCTGCTTCATTATTAAATGATTTTTTAAAGGGTCACTATCTTCTGTATTTACTCTCCCGAGCAGCTGGGGCCCCTGCGATGGTAAATGGCGAGTTGTGCACAGTTCCTGTTCAGCAGGCGATGATTTCTCACATCTGTTGTTCTTTCAATAAAGACAATCTTAGGAGAGCGGTCAGCATATAACAATTAGGGAAATCCATCAGTTCTGGTTAATTGAACTCATCCCTGCATGGTAGGCAGAGACTTTTGTTTCATATTTTTATAATGTGAGAAACAGCAGAATTTCACCCTCCTTTCTGTTAAATTTAAGACCTATTTGTGACACTGTGCATCCCTCTGTGTTACCTATTTGTGCTATATATAGGTCAGCGAGGGATGGTGCCAAATACTAACAGGAGAAGTGAGGCAAGTTAATCGTATTCAGGACCATGAATAAAATATGAGGCCATACCATTGGGACCAAATTAAAAAAATACAAATGTAAATTATTTAGCAAACTTTGAAGAACTCTGTCTAATGCTATTTTAAATCAAAATTTTGACCATAATGTTAATACTTTAATAAATAGTTTTAACTAAAGGGTTAATAATATCAAGAAAATTAACTTTATGGGCTACAGTTACCAAGCGGCAATAGCACCTTGGTGCCCAGCGTTTCAGGCTCACTCAGAGTAATCCTGAAACGCTAGCTAATTAGCAGCGGTCTTTAGAACCTCTCTGTGACACTTTAGGAGGTGAATTGAAATCATCTCAAACCGATCAGATATGGATGATTGACAGCCCCCTCTTGCGCACACAAGCAGGGGGCGGCATTGCACAATCAGCAAACTGTGCAATGTAAGCTGCTGGCAGCATATTGCTGTCCGCTTCCTGCGAAGCTGGGTGGCCGAGGTTCATGACAGACAATAGTGTAGAGGGGTACTTTATGATATGGGGTTGTGACGGTTTAGGGTTTAATACTGTTGCGGGTACTTTGCAATGTGGGCCAGTTATTATTTTTGGTAATTTGTTTTTTTTTCTGTAAAGGTAGATTTTTTCTTTTCTGAAAAGGTAAATTTTTTTATTTTCTGTAACGGTAGATTTTTTATTTTTTGTAATGGTAGTTTTATTTATATTTTTTAATGTAATGTTAGGTTTTGCTTTTTTATGTAATCTTAAGTTTTGTTTTTTTCTGTAATGTTAGGTTTTGCTTTTTTAAGTAATCTTAAGTTTAGTTTTTTTCCTGTAATATTAGGTTTTGTTTTTTTTGGTAACTTAGGGGGTGTTAGGTTAGGGGTACTTTGCAATGGGGTTGTGGTGATATAGGAGTTAATAGTGTAGAGGGGTACTTTGCGATGGGGTGTGGCAGTTTAGGAGTTAATAGTGTAGAGGGGTACTTTTTGATGTGGGTGTATGGCAGTTTAGGAGTTAATAGTGTAGCAGGTACTTTGCAATGTAGGGGTATCGTGGTTTAGGGGTTAGTAGTATAGTGAGGTACTTTGCGGGAGGCTATGTAAAGGTTTAGGGGATAGTAGTGTAGTGAGGTACTTTGCGGTAGGCTATGTAAAGGTTTAGGGGTTAGTTGTGTAGTGAGGTACTTTGCGGTAGGCTATGTAAAGGTTTAGGAATTAGTGTAGTGAGGTACTTTGCGGTAGGCTATGTAAAGGTTTAAGAATTAGTAGTGTAGTGAGGTACTTTGCGGTAGGCTATGTAAAGGTTTAGGAATTAGTGTAGTGAGGTACTTTGCGGTAGGCTATGTAAAGGTTTAGGAATTAGTAGTGTAGTGAGGTACTTTGCGGTAGGCTATGTAAAGGTTTAGGGTTTAGTAGTGTAGTGAGGTACTTTGCAGTAGGCTATGTAAAGGTTTAGGGATTAGTAGTGTAGTGAGGTACATTGTGGTAGGCTATGTAAAGGTTTAGGAATTAGTAGTGTAGTGAGGTACTTTGCGGTAGGCTATGTAAAGGTTTAGGAATTAGTAGTGTAGTGAGGTACTTTGCGGTAGGCTATGTAAAGGTTTAGGGGTTAGTAGTGTAGTGAGGTACTTTGCGGTAGGCTATGTAAAGGTTTAAGGATTAGTAGTGTAGTGAGGTACTTTGTGGTAGGCTATGTAAAGGTTTAGGAATTAGTAGTGTAGTGAGGTACTTTGCGGTAGGCTATGTAAAGGTTTAGGAATTAGTAGTGTAGTGAAGTACTTTGCAATGTAGGGGTATAGTGGTTTAGGGATTAGTAGTGTAGTGAGGTACTTTGCGGTAGGCTATTTAAAGGTTTAGGGGTTGTTAGAGTAGGAGGGTTATGGCGATTCAAGTTAGCAGGCAAATATAGGTGTTTGTTTTCCCCCTGCTTTTCTAGCTCATTTGAAGTCTATGGGGGAGGATGTTAACACAGACGCAATATTCTAACTTTGGCTTCTTGTGCATGTCGGGTTAACATGTGAGCGAATTTGTTTTTACTTTCAACTTCTAGTAGCGATCCACTCTTAATCTAGCCCATATTGAGTAGACTAATGTATTATAATTGAGTGTAACCTCCCTTATAAGATGCTTTGAAATGCATATACTGTATACAGATTATGGGACAGATTACAAGTGGCGCACTAAAAAACATTTTCCTCTTACATGCGAATACTGCTCAAAGTAATCTTTTAACGCGTGCTGGATAGCACTTGTATTACAAGTTGAAAGTAAATTGTTTGCGCGGAAGCAAACCCCGATGCAAACTAACATCAGGACTTCGGATATCGTGATCATGTTCAAATGGCTGAATAAACTTGAATCCAACATGAAAGTTAAAGACTCAATCATATTATATCCAGTTCAGTAATCCTTTACAGTAGTCAAACAAGGCTTGTACATACCACAGTATGCAGCAGAACGCATCTATCAAGTAAGGTAAACACAGTCCTCCCAGAGTAATATAAACCCAAGGGGAAAAGATTTCAAAACAAACAATAAACAAACAAATGTGTAAAATAAGTGCACCAAAAAAATAGGATATACTGTATATAGTCCAGAAATTATCTGCGGTAATGTCCTTAAAAGGAAGAAAAAAGCAATAGTGATGGAGTCCAATCAGTAAAATAGATAAATTAGTACTTGTCACAGATACAGAGCTGCAAGAGTTAAACCCCTACCCCCCCTACAACCTCACCCCTGTTGTTTCTCAGTGGGTTTGGGCTCCTCAGAGCAACCACTATCTCTGGCAGCTTTTTGTTTGCTTTTGTTGGCTTGTTTTTGTGCTTTAAAACTTAAGAGAAGAGCTGGTCTATGACCAGGAACACCCTCCTAGGCTGGCCGGGCTCCTGGAACTCACGGTCGGCCCGCCTCACAACAGACACCCGCCTACTTCTTCTCAGGCTTGCCGGGCTCCTGGAACTCCCGGTCGGCACAGGACAGTAGGACACCCGGTAACTTTACCCCTGGTCGCTCCAGCAGTCCTTTGCCCCAGAGCTCCTCTCTTTTGGTGATTGGTAGCCACTATGGAGGACAAGAGCTGGGGAAATTATTGGAGAACCGGGGGTTGTGGACACCCCTAACCCGATAACTTCAATTGACTGTAACTCCAGTCCCTAGTAACAAATCATGGTGATTTTTTAACTGTGGCATCTGGGGACCGAGAGCTTTAAAATGACACACTGAAAGTGCTGCCGCTCCACTGGGATCACCCCCCGAAACCGCCATCCATGTGTTCTGGATTTTGTGAGACTGTGGATGCTATGAAGGTGCCGGTCCATCTGGAGTGGCCGGAATGGCAGGAAAATTGTGGGAGTGTCCATGGTCTTATCAAGATGAGCTGTATGTATAAAAAGAGTGTGTGTTTTCAATAAAATCAGTTTTTGTTTCACCTGAATGCTAGTCTGTCTAGTTATTAAGGTGTACTCCAGCTAAAATCACTTTCCTGGGCTACATAGCAGCCTGTTACAGGCAGATGAAGGACCCTCTGGCAGAGCTACCTAGTCTGGGTAGCTGGAGTCTGCCACAGGGTCGGACCCTGACTACTGGTGCTGTCGGGCATCAGGATTGGCTACAGACTGTGGTCACTTGCCAGCTACATAGCTGCAGTCGGCAGGGAGGAAGCAGGACCCGTTTGGCAGAGCTACCCAGTTGGGGTAGCCGTGGGATCCATTACATTGGCTGGCAGCGGTGGGATGCTTCCAACTTCCTGGAACATTCAAACCACCAGCTAGAAGTAATCTTGAATGGAGACTTGGGGAAAGACTGCGGGTACCAGGAGCAGAACGACCCCCACCAGAGAGATGCTGGGAGAGGATCAGGCGGCCGGTGGTTCGGATGATGACCAGGGCAATGAGCCATCCGTTACAGCACCAAGTTCAGCACCAAGTACAGTATCCAGCCTGGGGCCGCCCACGTCTGATATACAGCAGGAAGTGGAGTGACGGTTGGCGTTGTATGACACCCGGTCACCAGAGGAGGTCATTACCAAGATCATCTCGGATGTTACCCAGCTCAAGTTAGCGGAACCCCACCAGTCCATAGGAGGGGCTCCATCAGCCCATGGAGTGCAGGCTCCAAGGCCGCCCAAGCTACCCCATGGGACCTTCCGAGCCTACAAGGAAGATGAGGAGGATATTGACTGTTTTTCTTGAGGTCTTTGAGACCCAATGCAAACTGCAGGTGGTAGCCTATGCCGATAGACTGTCTGTCCTGATCGGTAAATTGTCAGGGCGGGTTTTGGCAGCTTTCCATGCTACCCCTTCGAAGACCAAAAGGATTATAACAAAGTGAAAGACTGTATCCTTGCACGATATGGCTCACGCCGGAGGTCCACGGGCAGAAATTCCGGGCACTAAGAAGCAGGACGGACAGCCTTTTTTACAGAATGGACCCACTGATTCACCCGGTCAATGGCTTCCTGATTAGCCGGCTGCAAGGCCACCACTGGGGCCAAAGTGGCACAGCTTTTCCTACTGGAGCATTTCTATAACCATGTTCCAGTGAGATTAAAGAATGGGTCCATGACCGTCGGCCCACCACAGCAGACCAGGCGAGCGTGTGTTGGTATGTTTCTCCTGTGGGCACCCAGGCCACATTAGGCGGGAATGCCCGAGTCAGGCCCGACAGCAGCCAGCAGCCCTGCCAAGACACCCCCAGCCAACAGCCTGGGTGAGCGCTCTAGCCCCGACCTACCCAGCCGCCGCCCACTATGCTTATGCACCGGCATCGGCTGACTACCCTGAATGGGCTGAAGAGGAGGCTGGCACTCTACAAGAAGCCCACCTTGTGTCCACAGACAACCGTCAGCACCACTGCCAGACCATTTGGGTCAATGGAAAGGCGGCCCAGGGATTACGGGACACAGGATCCACCATCACCCTGATCCAGCCTCATCTGGCCTCTGCTTCTACAGTTACTGGAAGAATTCTTGCTGTTCGAGTGGCCGGAGCTGCCACTGTATGAGACCCTAATGCCTGTGTCCACCTGGCTAGGGGTGCCGGAGCCCGTACTGTGGATGTGGGCATTATGCCAGATCTTCCCGCAGAGGTTCTACTAGGAAACGACCTCGGCCTACTTGTCTCCACCTTTTTGGGGGATACTTCCCTGGACACCTGCCCAGTGACCACCCGCAGGCAAGCTCAGTGTCAAGCCAACAAACCGCAGCTGGGGACCCAGGTAAGACCCCCCACCCTGACTCCTCTCCTTCCCCGACGCCATACCCTAACTCCCCAACCCTGGTCCCTGCCCTCCTTTCTGACCAACTATCCTGGGCTTCCCCGTCTGAATTTGCCCAAGAGACCCTGAGCGACCCGACCCTTGCCCCATTCCAAGACCAAGTAGGGACTGATCTCCAGGGCCCCGGGGAGGAACGATTCCAATGGGAAAATGGCCTGCTGTATCGGGTCTCCCGGAGGAAGAAAGGGCCAGTGCCCAAATGCCAGCTGGTGGTACCGAAACGATATCGGTCCAACCTGCTGCGAATGGGGCATGATATCCCCTTGGCCGGGTATTTAGGCAACTCCCGAACACACCACCGCCTTACTCAGGTCTTTTCTGGCCCAGAATCACAAGAGAAATTAGGGAATATTGTAGGACCTGCGTGGTGTGGTCAGAAGGTAGGGAAGACCGGGGACCATACGAAAGTCCCCCTTAACCCTCTCCCCATTATTGATGAACCCTTTAGCTGAATTGCTGTAAATATAGTAGGGCCCCTACCTCGACCCAGTCCCTCCGGGAAAAAAAATACATACTCACGGTAGTAGACTATGCCACTAGGTATCCAGAGGCAATGCCTCTGGTGAATATCCAGCTTGAGACAGTGGCAAGTGCTTTGCTCCGGATATTCACCAGGGTAGGCTTTCTCCCAAGAAATGGTCTCTGACCAGGGGACCCAGTTTACAGCGGAGGTCACCCAAAAGGTTATGGGAACTGTGTGGGATAAAATCCCTGTACAGTGCCCCATATCACACCCAGACCAATGGGCTTTGTGAGCGGTTTAACGGGACCACAATTGCTTCGGATGTTCTCGGCCACTCACAAAGACTGGGAAAAATTCCTGCCGCACCTCCTATTTGCCTACAGAGAGGTGCCCCTGGAATCCACTGGGTTTTCACCCTTTGAGCTGCTGTATGGCCGGAAATAAGGAGGCCCCTAGACTTGTTGAGAGCCCACTGGGAGGGATCAGCCAGGGAGGAAGGACCCTCCATTGTGGAGTACGTCCTGAAGTTCAGGGATCGGCTGAAGGACCTCACTGCCATGATGCAGGAGAACCTTCAGGCGCTCAAAGGAGACAGAAACGGTGGTACGACCGTAACGCTCATAGCCGAATTCTCACAGTAGGGCAGAGGGTTTCTAGCCTTGAAACCTGTCCAAAACAGACAAGTTACAGGCTTTCTACCGGGTGGTGGAACAATTGAATAACACCACCTACCTTGTAGCAAAATGCTCCGATTGACCGGGTCCAACGGACCTTTCATGTGAACATGCTCAAGGAGTATGTAGAAAGACCCCATGACGTAGCCACTATCTGTGCTCCGGCTGTGAAAGACTCAGAGAACCTACCCATGCCAGAGCTCCCCCGGGCCAGATTGAGACCCCTCAAGGAGTAGCCAATATATCCTGGATGAGAGGTTAGCGGCTGGACAGAGACAGCAAGTCCGGCATTTACTAGAGTACTGCCAGGAGATGTTCTCCAATGTCCCTGAGTACACCACAGCGGCTGTGCACCGAGTGGAAACCCCGTACAAGCTCCCCTGAGGCAGGCAGCTTACAGAGTACCGTCCAACAGTCCTTGGGCCTCAGCGGTGGTGCTGGTCCCCAAAAAAGATGGTACTACCCGGTTCTGCATTAACTACCGTAAGCTCAATGACAGAACCACAACCGACGCCTACCCCATGCCCCGTGTCGATGACCTCTTAGATAGAATTGCCAGGGGTCACTTCCTAACTACCCTTGACCTCTGCAAGGGGTATTGGCAGATCCCACTAGACCCTGAATCCATTCCCAAGTCCCCCCTTCATCACCCCTTTCGGCCTCTACCAGTTTAAGGTCATGCCGTTTGGGATGAAGAATGCTCCAGCCACCTTTCAGAGGATGGTGGATCACCTGCTGGATGGCCTCCAAGACTATGCCTGTGCCTACTTGGACGACATTGCCATCTTTAGCGACACCTGGGAGGACCATTTGATCCACCTGGTGTCATTCTAGATCACCTCAAAGCCGCTGAGCTGACCCTGAAGCCCGACAAATGCACCATAGGCCGCTCAGAAGTCCAGAACCTGGGCCACCTGTCCCTAATTATAGCACCCTCCGCCAAACCCCTGACCGACCTGACTTAAAAGACTGCCCCGACAGGTACTGTGGTCCCCAGAATGTGAAAACGCCTTTCAGAGCCTCAGTCTGCCCCCCGTCCTGGCCGCGCCTAACCCCACCAAACATTTTGTGTCCATACAGATGCCTCCATGTTTGGGTTGGGAGCAATGCTAAGCCAGGTAGACAAAGAAGGGCAAGACCACCCCGTAGCCTACATCAGTAGGAAGCTGCTGCCCCAGGGAGGTAGGCTACGCGGTGGTGGAGAAAAAAATGCCTGCATTTGTATGGACCCTCAAGAAATTGCAACAATACCTATATGGAAGACCACTGTCCTCACTCGATCACAACCCCCTGGTGTGGCTTAACCGAGTGTTGGGAGATAATGGACGTTTACTAAGATGGAGCTTAGCCCTGCAGCCCTTTAACTTTGACTTTCAGTATAGGCCAGGAAAGAGCAATGGGAATGCCAATGGAATTTCCCGGCAGACTGAAATAGAATGCTCGTCGGACAGCCCCAAGTAGACCTGTGTGGATCTAACCGGCGTCTGCCAAACTGGAAGGGGGAGTTGTCATAGATACGGGCTGCAAGGGTTAAACCCCTACCCCCCTTACAACCTGTTGTTTCTCAGTGGTTTTGGGTTCCTCAGAGCAACCACTATCTCTGGAAGCTTTTGTTTGCTTTTGTTGGCTGGTTTTTGTGTTTTAAAACTTAAGAGAAGAGCTGGTCTATGACCAGGAAATCCCTCCTAGGCTGGCCAGCTCCTGGAACTCCCAGTCTGCCCGCCTCACAACAGACACCCGCCTACTTCCTCTCAGGCTGGCCAGGCTCCTGGAACTTCCCGTCGGCCACAGGACAGCAGGACACCCAGTAACTTTACCCCTGGTCTCTCCAGCAGCCCTTTGCCTCAGAGCTCTGCTCTTTTGGGGATTGGTAGCCCCCTATGGAGGACAAGAACTGGGGGAATTATTGGAGAGGAGCCCCTTTGGGAACCAGGGTTTTCGACACCACTAACCCGATAACTTCATACGGACTATAACTCCAGCCCCCAGTAACGAATCATGCTGATTTTTGGACTGTGGCATCTGGGGACCGAACTGGGAAGTGCCGCCACTCCACCGGGATCACCCCAAAATTGACACCCCTGTGTCCTGGATTTTGTGGGACTGTGGCTGCTATGAAGGAGCCGGTCTGTCTGGAGGGGCGGGGAATGGCAGGAAAATTGTGGGAGTGTCCATGTAGTATTATCAAGATGAGCTCGTATGTATAAAAGGAGAATGTGTTTTCAATAAAAACAGTTTTTGTTTTCACCTAAATGCAAGTCTGTCTAGTTATTTAGGTGTACTCCAGCTAAAAATCACTTTCCTAGGCTACATAGCAGCCTGTGGAAAGGTATGGAGTGAGCGCTTAAAACAAGCT
>NW_026511839.1:0-10000 GCF_027579735.1 Bombina bombina
AATTAGTATTTTGACCACATCATCCTCTTTATGCATGTTGTCTTACTCCAAGCTGTATAGGCTTGAAAGCCTACTACCAATTAAGCATATTAGGTGATGTGCATCTCTGTAATGAGAAGGGGTGTGGTCTAATGACATCAACACCCTATATCAGGTGTGCATAATTATTAGGCAACTTCCTTTCCTTTGGCAAAATGGGTCAAAAGAAGGACTTGACAGGCTCAGAAAAGTCAAAAATAGTGAGATATCTTGCAGAGAGATGCAGCACTCTTAAAATTGCAAAGCTCCTGAAGCGTGATCATCGAACAATCAAGCATTTTATTCAAAATAGTCAACAGGGTCGCAAGAAGCGTGTGGAAAAACCAAGGCGTAAAATAACTGCCCATGAACTGAGAAAAGTCAAGCGTGCAGCTGCCAAGATGCCCCTTGCCACCAGTTTGGCCATATTTCAGAGCTGCAACATCACTGGAGTGCCCAAAAGCACAAGGTGTGCAATACTCAGAGACATGGCCAAGGTAAGAAAGGCTGAAAGACGACCACCACTGAACAAGACACACAAGCTGAAACGTCAAGACAGGGCCAAGAAATATCTCAAGACTGATTTTTCTAAGGTTTTATGGACTGATGAAATGAGAGTGAGTCTTGATGGGCCAGATGGATGGGCCCGTGGCTGGATTGGTAAAGGGCAGAGAGCTCCAGTCCGACTCAGACGCCAGCAAGGTGGAGGTGGAGTACTGGTTTGGGCTGGTATCATCAAAGATGAGCTTGTGGGGCCTTTTCGGGTTGAGGATGGAGTCAAGCTCAACTCCCAGTCCTACTGCCAGTTTCTGGAAGACACCTTCTTCAAGCAGTGGTACAGGAAGAAGTCTGCATCCTTCAAGAAAAACATGATTTTCATGCAGGACAATGCTCCATCACACGTGTCCAAGTACTCCACAGCGTGGCTGGCAAGAAAGGGTATAAAAGAAGAAAATCTAATGACATGGCCTCCTTGTTCACCTGATCTGAACCCCATTGAGAACCTGTGGTCCATCATCAAATGTGAGATTTACAAGGAGGGAAAACAGTACACCTCTCTGAACAGTGTCTGGGAGGCTGTGGTTGCTGCTGCACGCAATGTTGATGGTGAACAGATTAAAACACTGACAGAATCCATGGATGGCAGGCTTTTGAGTGTCCTTGCAAAGAAAGGTGGCTATATTGGTCACTGATTTGTTTTTGTTTTGTTTTTGAATGTCAGAAATGTATATTTGTGAATGTTGAGATATTATATTGGTTTCACTGGTAAAAATAAATAATTGAAATGGGTATATATTTTTTTTGTTAAGTTGCCTAATAATTATGCACAGTAATAGTCACCTGCACACACAGATATCCCCCTAAAATAGCTATAACTAAAAACAAACTAAAAACTACTTCCAAAACTATTCAGCTTTGATATTAATGAGTTTTTTGGGTTCATTGAGAACATGGTTGTTGTTCAATAATAAAATTAATCCTGAAAAATACAACTTGCCTAATAATTCTGCACTCCCTGTAGACTAACAGTCTCATATTGTATGTGCTATCTATATAGTGCTTTACTCATATACCTTTATTCACAGTTTTACTGCTGATAACGTATAGAATTTAGCATATAGACTAACAGTCTCATATTGTATGTGCCATCTATATAGTGCTTTACTCATATACCTTTATTCACAGTTTTACTGCTGATAACGTATAGAATTTAGCATATAGACTAACAGTCTCATATTGTATGTGCTATCTATATAGTGCTTTACTCATATACCTTTATTCACAGTTTTACTGCTGATAACGTATAGAATTTAGCATATAGACTAACATTATTGTATGTGCTTTTCCTATTGTTCATTTACTGATTTTACTCCTCTCACATGTTGTTATTAACCTTTTGAGACACAGTGTATATTTTATAGTAACTATTTTCTATTCTGTCATAATATAGGGAATGGTGCATTTTTCTATATTGCAAAATAATTTTAGATACATTGGGGCATATCTATCACGCTCCGTATGGAGCTTGATGCCCCGTGTTTCTGGCAAGTCATCAGACTCGCCAGATACAGCAGTTATGAAGCAGCAGTCACAAAGACCGCTGCTCCATAACCTGTCCGTCTGCTCTGAGCAGGCGGACAGACATTGCCGGAAATCAACCCAATCGAGTACGATCGGGTTGATTGATACCCCCTGTTGGCAGCCCATTGGCCGCGAGTCTGCAGGGGCGGCGTTGCACCAGCAGCTCGCCGTATTCAGCGAGGTCTGTCGGACCTGATCTGCACTGTCAGATCAGGTCCGACAGACCTTGATAACTAGAGGCCATTGTATTTTCTGTATATTTGCTGCAAATTATATACTTTCACCTTCTCTTCAGTATAACTACCTAGGTAGATTATAGTATTGTATCTATTTTTTATTTGAATTACATTCAGGGTGATTTCATTTCTTAGCGCTTAGGTGTTAGCCAGTTTCCCTTCTTTTTAATATTTTTTTATATATACACACACCTATATAACTATATGAAAATTCACAGTTATTGGAATATATTTTGCATGTTCTGATTTTCTTTTTTGGTGAGCCTTTTTGCGCGAGCGCCAGCAAATGATGCCGAGGTATCAAGTTATTGACCAGGAATACCCTGGGTGTCGCTATTAGCAGCAACAGGCATCTTGTGTCGCTTTTTTATTTTCCTTTCTATTTTTTTTGTAAATTTACCATCATGGTATCCAGTTCATTGATTATTTTAAAATGAATTATTAAAGTTAATTACATAACATAATACATATAGGAGCTGCATGTGCACTCAGAAACTCTCTAATTTGTACCCCAGGTTTTAATAATTTTATTACAAGGACTCATATTTTGCATTACTTTTCCTATTACTGCTCAAATAGCATTTTTAAAGTAAAGAACATATAAACAGAAAAAAATGTAACCTAACCAATAACAGGTAGATAATATTTATTCAGTTAGTAAATGTCCAATCGGGTCACATCAGAGTCTATAAGATACATAGATAACCATTATTAGTGCTGCGCTCTGAGATAAGTATTTAATGTTATGTAATAAATAAAGGTTTTTTACTCCTATGTTCGTGTTTTTTTACAATCCCTAATGCTTCATTAATGATATTTATTTAATGCTAATACTGTATTTTGTATTGATGCTTATATCTTCTAATTGCACCACTTTCTTTGTTTCATTTTCACTTTTTGCATATTTGTTTGTCCTATTACCTTTCCGTTTTTTGTTTTATTTAATTTTATTTAATTGTATTTAATTTAGGGAATTAATTTAATTATAGTGTAGTGTTAGGTGTTAGTGTAACTTAGGTTAGGTTTTATTTTACAAGTAAATTTGTATTTATTTTAGCTAGGTAGTTATTAAATAGTTAATAACTATTTAGTAACTATTCTACCTAGTTAAAATAAATACAAACTTGCCTGTAAAATAAAAGTAAACCCTAAGCTAGATACAATGTAACTATTAGTTATATTGTAGCTAGCTTAGGGTTTATTTTATAGGTAAGTATTTAGTTTTAAATAGGAATTATTTAGGCAATAATAGTAATTTTATTTAGATTTATTTAAATTATATTTAAGTTAGGGGGTGTTAGGGTTAGGGTTAGACTTAGAGTTAGGGGTTAATAAATTTAATATAGTGGCGGCGATGTTGGGGGCGGCAGATTAGGGGTTAAGAAGTGTAGGTAGCTTGTGGCGACATTGGGGGCGGCAGATTAGGGGTTAATAAATATAATGTAGGTGTCGGCGATGTTGGGGGGCAGCAGATTAGGGGTTCATAAGTATAATGTAGGTGGCGACGGTGTCCGGAGCGGCAGATTAGGGGTTAATCAATATAATGTAGGTGTCGGTGATGTTGGGTGCGTCAGATTAGGGGTTAATAAGTGTAAGATTCTGGGTGTTTAGACTCAGGGTTCATGTTAGGGAGTTAGGTGTAGACATAAATGTATTTTCCCCATAGGAATCAATGGGGCTGCGTTAGGAGCTAAACGCTGCTTTTTTGCAGGTATTAGTTTTTTTTTTCAGCCGGCTCTCTTCCATTGATTCCTATGGGGAAATCGTGCATGAGCACGTTCAGCCAGCTCATCGCTAACGTAAGCAGCGCTGGTTTTGAGGTGAGATGTGGAGCAAAATTTTGCTCTACGATCACTTTTTTGCGGTTAACGCCGGGTTTGTTAAAACCTGTAATACCAGCGTTGTCTGTAAGTGAGCGGTGAGCATAAACTGCTCGTTAGCACTGCATAGCTTCTAACGCGAAACTCGTAATCTAGGTGATAGGTTTTTATTATTTTCACTGTGTCTCAGGATAATGCTTAATAAATTCCCTACAGTCTATGTTACAAACTATAAATCAATTTCAAGAGCAGATGTCTCAAATACAATCTGCCATAGAATCTGTTCAAGTACCTCAAAATCCTTCTCAAATTAACCCTTTACCAAAAAAGGCTGCTTGTAAGACTAAAAATTACCTCAGGCAAAATTTCTGCATCATCCAAAAAGAAAGAGCGTAATATTATTACTAATTCAGACTCAGATTCTGAAAATATAATTTTTGAAAATATAAATCTTAAACGCAGAGTATACGCAGACACTGTTTCTGCAGGAGAGTCTTCTGACTCAGAAATTAATTAAAATTATTATTCTGACTGTGAGGATTCAGATGATCAAATGATTTGTTTATCAGATAATTCATCATCTTTTGATGCCAAAGAATAAAAACAGATAATAATCTGTTTCTTCCAAACCCAAATTATTTTATAATAAAGGGGATTTATATTTAGATCCCAATGATATTTTACATCCCGTTCATCTGAAAGGCAACCTTCTAGACAAGTTGTAAAATGTTTAGATTGTTATATAAGAAAGCCTTTATCTAATACAACTAAGCATATTCTACTCAGTTTGCTCCTGAGATTGTTTCCAACCTTTTAAAATGTATTGGAGCTAAGAATATTAACATTAAAAGAGGCCCTGCCAGGTATCTCAAAGCTTGCCAGGATAAATATTTAGATTTATTAGGTCCTATTACAAAGTTATTAGAACTTTCTGAGGAATCTATTTATGATTCCATTTTAGACCCTTATGTTATGATGGAATGGTTACAAAGATTAATAAATTCAAATGTACTTGTCTTCCCTTTAGCCTATCATCTGCCCCTTGGGCTTTAACAATAGTTTTAAAACCTGTAGTTTCTTGGTTGAGAATGAGAGGTATTCATCTAATAATTTATTTAGACAATATCCTTATTTTTCATCAAGATCCAAATATCCTTTCAGATCACTACTATGAATCTTCTCCAGAATTTAGGTTTTATTATCAATGTCAAAAAAACCTATCCTTATTCCCTCTCAAAATCTAATTTTTCTAGGTTTTGTTATAAATACTTTTTCTTCTACTTTAGTCTTCCTTTGGACAAGATAAAGAAAATAAATAAAGAAAGAAAGAAATTATCTTCTCAAAGAAACAATCTTTTCCTATTTGTTCTTTAGCAAGAATTATAGGTCTTCTATCCTCTCTGATTAAAGCTATTTTTCCTACACCTATTCATTATTGAGCATTACAAAGATTGAAGATTCACTATTTTCATTTAGGTTATTCTTATTTTCAAGAGATCTCTTTATCAGAAGAAGCAAGATTGGAACTTCTTTGGTGGCTATCCAATATGGAAGCTTGTTAAGGGAGAGCTATCTTTGGGAGATCTCCTGACATTATCCTAGAGTCAGATGCAAGCAATTCTGATTGGGGTGCAATACTTGGTCCTCTTATTACCGGAGGCAAATGGTCAATTTCAGAGAAGAATCTTCATATAAATTGCTTAGAACTCCTTGCTGGTTCCTTTGCAGTCAAAAGCTTTGTCAGAAACAATACTTACATTTCTATTCTTCTTCGTATGGACAACATATCTGCAGTTCGTTATTCTAATCGACTAGGAGGTACTTCTTCAAAAATGTTGTCAGAAATTACCAAGGACTTTATTCATCAATGTCTTTGTCATAATATATTAATTCAAGCAGAAGAAATTCCTGGTCTGTTCAACTCCACAACAGATTGGGGATCCGTCATCTAAAAGACTTCAGCATTTGGAAATTAAACAGACTTTTTTTTCTCAAACTTCAAGAACTAAGAGGTCCATTTTTAATAGATCTCTTTGCTTCTTCTCTCAATTATCAAATTCTCCCTTTTTACAGTTAGAGACCAGATCTAACAGCCTTAGGCCTAGATTTGGAGTTCGGCGGTAGCCGTCAAAACCAGCGTTAGAGGCTCCTAACGCTGGTTTTGGCCGCCCGCTGGTATTTGGAGTCAGTGATTAAAGGGTCTAACGCTCACTTTACAGCCGCGACTTTTCCATACCGCAGATCCCCCTACGCCATTTGCGTAGCCTATCTTTTCAATGGGATCTTTCTAACGCTGGTATTTAGAGTCGTTTCTGAAGTGAGCGTTAGAGCTCTAACGACAAAATTCCAGCCGCCTGAAAATAGCAGGAGTTAAGAGCTTTCTGGCTAACGCCGGTTCATAAAGCTCTTAACTACTGTACCCTAAAGTACACTAACACCCATAAACTACCTATGTACCCCTAAACCGAGGTCCCCCCACACCGCCGCCACTCGATTAAAATTTTTAACCCCTAATCTGCCGACCGCCACCTACGTTATATTTATGTACCCCTAATCTGCTGCCCCTAACCCCGCCGACCCCTGTATTATATTTATTAACCCCTAACCTGCCCCCCACAACGTCGCCGCCAGATACTTACAATAATTAACCCCTAATCTTCCGACCGCAAATCGCCGCCACCTACGTTATCCCTATGTACCCCTAATCTGCTGCCCCTAACATCGCCGACCCCTATATTATATTTATTAACCCCTAATCTGCCCCCCTCAACGTCGCCGACACCTGCCTACACTTATTAACCCCTAATCTGCCGAGCGGACCTGAGCGCTACTATAATAAAGTTATTAACCCCTAATCCGCCTCACTAACCCTATCATAAATAGTATTAACCCCTAATCTGCCCTCCCTAACATCGCCGACACCTACCTTCAATTATTAACCCCTAATCTGCCGACCGGAGCTCACCGCTATTCTAATAAATGTATTAACCCCTAAAGCTAAGTCTAACCCTAACACTAACACCCCCCTAAGTTAAATATAATTTTTATCTAACGAAATAAATTAACTCTTATTAAATAACTTATTCCTATTTAAAGCTAAATACTTACCTGTAAAATAAATCCTAATATAGCTACAATATAAATTATAATTATATTATAGCTATTTTAGGATTAATATTTATTTTACAGGCAACTTTGTAATTATTTTAACCAGGTACAATAGCTATTAAATAGTTAAGAACTATTTAATAGTTACCTAGTTAAAATAATAACAAATTTACCTGTAAAATAAATCCTAACCTAAGTTATAATTAAACCTAACACTACCCTATCAATAAAATAATTAAATAAACTACCTACAATTACCTACAATTAACCTAACACTACACTATCAATAAATTAATTAAACACAATTCCTACAAATAAATACAATTAAATAAACTAGCTAAAGTACAAAAAATAAAAAAGAACTAAGTTACAGAAAAAAAAAAAATATTTACAAACATAAGAAAAATATTACAACAATTTTAAACTAATTACACCTACTCTAAGCCCCCTAATAAAATAACAAAGCCCCCCAAAATAAAAAATTCCCTACCCTATTCTAAATTAAAAAAGTTACAAGCTCTTTTACCTTACCAGCCCTGAACAGGGCCCTTTGCGGGGCATGCCCCAAGAATTTCAGCTCTTTTGCCTGTAAAAAAAAACATACAATACCCCCCCCCCAACATTACAACCCACCACCCACATACCCCTAATCTAACCCAAACCCCCCTTAAATAAACCTAACACTAATCCCCTGAAGATCTTCCTACCTTGTCTTCACCATCCAGGTATCACCGATCCGTCCTGGCTCCAAGATCTTCATCCAACCCAAGCGGGGGTTGGCGATCCATAATCCGGTGCTCCAAAGTCTTCCTCCTATCCGGCAAGAAGAGGACATCCGGACCGGCAAACATCTTCTCCAAGCGGCATCTTCGATCTTCTTCCATCCGGTGCGGAGCGGGTCCATCTTGAAGCAGGCGACGCGGATCCATCCTCTTCTTCCGATGTCTCCCGACTAATGACGGTTCCTTTAAGGGACGTCATCCAAGATGGCGTCCCTCGAATTCCGATTGGCTGATAGGATTCTATCAGCCAATCGGAATTAAGGTAGGAATTTTCTGATTGGCTGATGGAATCAGCCAATCAGAATCAAGTTCAATCCGATTGGCTGATCCAATCAGCCAATCAGATTGAGCTCGCATTCTATTGGCTGATCGGAACAGCCAATAGAATGCGAGCTCAATCTGATTGGCTGATTGGATCAGCCAATCGGATTGAACTTGATTCTGATTGGCTGATTCCATCAGCCAATCAGAAAATTCCTACCTTAATTCCGATTGGCTGATAGAATCCTATCAGCCAATCGGAATTCGAGGGACGCCATCTTGGATGACGTCCCTTAAAGGAACCGTCATTAGTCGGGAGACATCGGAAGAAGAGGATGGATCCGCGTCGCCTGCTTCAAGATGGACCCGCTCCGCACCGGATGGAAGAAGATCGAAGATGCCGCTTGGAGAAGATGTTTGCCGGTCCGGATGTCCTCTTCTTGCCGGATAGGAGGAAGACTTTGGAGCACCGGATTATGGATCGCCAACCCCCGCTTGGGTTGGATGAAGATCTTGGAGCCAGGACGGATCGGTGATACCTGGATGGTGAAGACAAGGTAGGAAGATCTTCAGGGGATTA
This sequence comes from Bombina bombina, assembly GCF_027579735.1. NCBI lineage: Eukaryota > Metazoa > Chordata > Amphibia > Anura > Bombinatoridae > Bombina > Bombina bombina. The sequence continues at coordinate 8,888 of NW_026511839.1, forward strand.
GTGTTAGGTTTATTTAAGGGGGGTTTGGGTTAGATTAGGGGTATGTGGGTGGTGGGTTGTAATGTTGGGGGGGGGGGGTATTGTATGTTTTTTTTTACAGGCAAAAGAGCTGAAATTCTTGGGGCATGCCCCGCAAAGGGCCCTGTTCAGGGCTGGTAAGGTAAAAGAGCTTGTAACTTTTTTAATTTAGAATAGGGTAGGGAATTTTTTATTTTGGGGGGCTTTGTTATTTTATTAGGGGGCTTAGAGTAGGTGTAATTAGTTTAAAATTGTTGTAATATTTTTCTTATGTTTGTAAATATATTTTTTTTTTCTGTAACTTAGTTCTTTTTTATTTTTTGTACTTTAGCTAGTTTATTTAATTGTATTTATTTGTAGGAATTGTGTTTAATTAATTTATTGATAGTGTAGTGTTAGGTTAATTGTAGGTAATTGTAGGTAGTTTATTTAATTATTTTATTGATAGGGTAGTGTTAGGTTTAATTATAACTTAGGTTAGGATTTATTTTACAGGTAAATTTGTTATTATTTTAACTAGGTAACTATTAAATAGTTCTTAACTATTTAATAGCTATTGTACCTGGTTAAAATAATTACAAAGTTGCCTGTAAAATAAATATTAATCCTAAAATAGCTATAATATAATTATAATTTATATTGTAGCTATATTAGGATTTATTTTACAGGTAAGTATTTAGCTTTAAATAGGAATAAGTTATTTAATAAGAGTTAATTTATTTCGTTAGATAAAAATTATATTTAACTTAGGGGGGTGTTAGTGTTAGACTTAGCTTTAGGGGTTAATACATTTATTAGAATAGCGGTGAGCTCCGGTCAGCAGATTAGGGGTTAATAATTGAAGTTAGGTGTCGGCGATGTTAGGGAGGGCAGATTAGGGGTTAATACTATTTATGATAGGGTTAGTGAGGCGGATTAGGGGTTAATAACTTTATTATAGTAGCGCTCAGGTCCGCTCGGCAGATTAGGGGTTAATAAGTGTAGGTAGGTGTCGGCGACGTTGTGGGGGGCAGATTAGGGGTTAATAAATATAACATAGGGGTCGGCGATGTTAGGGCAGCAGATTAGGGGTACATAGGGATAACGTAGGTGGCG
>NW_026511839.1:20000-32500 GCF_027579735.1 Bombina bombina
AGTCTGCACCTAACACTCTAACATGTACCCGAGTCTAAACACCCCTAACCTTACACTTATTAACCCCTAATCTGCCGACCCCGCTATCGCTGACACCTGCATATTTTTTTTAACCCCTAAGCTGCCGCTCCGTACACCGCCGCAACCTACATTATACCTATGTACCCCTAATCTGCTGCCCCTAACACCGCCGACCCCTATAGTATATTTATTAACCCCTAATCTGCCGCCCCCAACGTCACCTCCACCTACCTACAATAGTTAACCCCTAATCTGCCGACTGGACCTCACCGCTACTATAATAAATGTATTAACCCCTAAAGCTAAGTCTAACCCTAACACTAACACCCCCCCTAACTTAAATATAATTTAAATCTAACGAAATAAATTAACTCTTATTAAATAAATTATTCCTATTTAAAGCTAAATACTTACCTGTAAAATAAACCCTAATATAGCTACAATATAAATAATAATTATATTGTAGCTATTTTAGGATTAATATTTATTTTACAGGCAACTTTGTATTTATTTTAACCAGGTACAATAGCTATTAAATAGTTAATAACTATTTAATAGTTACCTAGTTAAAATAATTACAAAATTACCTGTAAAATAAATCCTAACCTAAGTTACAATTAAACCTAACACTACACTATCAATAAATACATAAAATAAAATACCTACAATTACCTACAATTAAACCTAACACTACACTATCAATAAATTAATTTAATACAAATACCTACAATTAAATACAATTAAATAAACTAACTAAAGTACAAAAAATAAAAAAAGAACTAAGTTACAAAAAATAAAAAAAATATTTACAGACATTAGAAAAATATTATAACAATTTTAAACTAATTACACCTACTCTAAGCCCCCTAATAAAATAACAAAGACCCCCAAAATAAAAAAATGCCCTACCCTATTCTAAAATTAAAATAGAAAAGCTCTTTTACCTTACCAGCCCTGAAAAGGGCCCTTTGCGGGGCATGCCCCAAAGAATTCAGCTCTTTTGCCTGTAAAAAAAAAACATACAATACCCCCCCCCAACATTATAACCCACCACCCACATACCCCTAATCTAACCCAAACCCCCCTTAAATAAACCTAACACTAAGCCCCTGAAGATCTTCCTACCTTGTCTTCACCACACCGGGTTCACCGATCGGTCCAGAAGAGCCTCCGATGTCTTGATCCAAGCCCAAGCGGGGGGCTGTAGATGTCCATGATCCGGCTGAAGTCTTCATCCAAGCGGGAGCTGAAGAGGTCCATGATCCGGCTGAAGTCTTCTATCAAGCGTCATCTTCAATCTTCTTTCTTCCGGATCCATGTTCATCCCGCCGACGCGGAGCATCCATCTTCACCGACGACTTCCCGACGAATGACGGTTCCTTTAAGGGACGTCATCCAAGATGGCGTCCCTCGAATTCCGATTGGCTGATAGGATTCTGATCAGCCAATAGAATGCGAGCTCAATCTGATTGGCTGATCGGATCAGCCAATCGGATTGAACTTGAATCTGATTGGCTGATTCCATCAGCCAATCAGAATTTTCCTACCTTAATTCCGATTGGCTGATAGAATCCTATCAGCCAATCGTAATTCGAGGGACGCCATCTTGGATGACGTCCCTTAAAGGAACCTTCATTTGTCGTCTAGTCGTCGGAAGAAGAGGATGGATCCGCGCCGGAGGTCTTCAAGATGGAGCCAGTCATCATTGGATGGAAGAACATAGAAGATGCGGCTTGGATGAAGATGTTTGCCGGTCCAGATCGACTCTTCTGCCCGGATAGGATGAAGACTTCTGCCCGAAGATGGAATTCTTTAGCAGCCGCTTGGATCCAGACTTCAGCCGGAGGATGGACGTCACTCTTCAGCCCCCGCTTGGGCTTGGATGAAGACTTCGGAGGCTCTTCTGGACCAATCGGGACCCGGTGTGGTGAAGACAAGGTAGGGAGATCTTCAGGGTCTTAGTGTTAGGTTTATTTAAGGGGGGTTTGGGTTAGATTAGGGGTATGTGGGTGGTGGGTTGTAATGTTGGGGGGGGTATTGTATGTTTTTTTTTTACAGGCAAAAGAGCTGAATTCTTTGGGGCATGCCCCGCAAAGGGCCCTTTTAAGGGCTGGTAAGGTAAAATAGCTTTTCTATTTTAATTTTAGAATAGGGTAGGGCATTTTTTTTATTTTGGGGGGCTTTGTTATTTTATTAGGGGGCTTAGAGTAGGTGTAATTAGTTTAAAACTGTTATAATATTTTTCTAATGTTTGTAAAAATGTTTTGTTTTTTGTAACTTAGTTCTTTTTTATTTTTTGTACTTTAGTTAGTTTATTTAATATTATTTATTTGTAGGTATTGTATTTAATTAATTTATTGATAGTGTAGTGTTAGGTTTAATTGTAACTTAGGTTAGGATTTATTTTACAGGTAATTTTGTAATTATTTTAACTAGGTAAAAATTAAATAGTTATTAACTATTAAATAGTTATTAACTATTTAATAGCTATTGTACCTGGTTAAAATAATTACAAAGTAGCCTGTAAAATAAATATTAATCCTAAAATAGCTACAATATAATTATAATTTATATTGTAGCTATATTAGGGTTTATTTTACAGGTAAGTATTTAGCTTTAAATAGGAATAATTTATTTAATAAGAGTTAATTTATTTCGTTAGATTTAAATTATATTTAATTTAGGGGGGTGTTAGTGTTAGGGTTACTTTAGGGGTTAAAAAATTTATTAGAGTAGCAATGAGGTCCGGTCGGCAGATTAGGGGTTAATACTTGAAGTTAGGTGTCAGCGATGTTAGGGAGGGCAGATTAGGGGTTAATACTATTTATTATAGGGTTATTGAGGCGGGAGTGAGGCGGATTAGGGGTTAATACATTTATTATAGTGGCGGTGAGGTCCGGTCGGCAGATTAGGGGTTAATAATTGTAGGTAGGTGGAGGCGACGTTGGGGGCGGCAGATTAGGGGTTAATAAATATAATATAGGGGTCAGCGGTGTTAGTGGCAGCAGATTAGGGGTACATAGGGATAATGTAGGTTGCGGCGGTGTGCGGTCGGCAGATTAGGGGTTAAAAATTTTTAATAGAGTGGCGGCGATGTGGGGGGGGGCTCGGTTTAGGGGTACATAGGTAGTTTATGGGTGTTAGTGTACTTTAGAACACAGTAGTTAAGAGCTTTATGAACCGGCGTTAGCCCAGAAAGCTCTTAACTCCTGGCTTTTCTCTGCGGCTGGAGTTTTGTCGTTAGAGTTCTAACGCTCACTTCCGCCAAGACTCTAAATACCGGCGTTAGAAAGATCCCATTGAAAAGATAGGATGCGCAATTGGCGTAGGGGGATCTGCGATATGGAAAAGTCGCGGCTGGAAAGTGAGCGTTAGACCCTTACCTGCACGACTCTAAATACCAGCGGTAGCCCAAAACCAGCGTTAGGAGCCTCTAACGCTGGTTTTGACGGCTAACGCCAAACTCTAAATCTAGGCCTATATGTTTATATGTAATGAATATCAAGGGAATGAAGTCGATGAAAGTAGCGATATATAAAGTGTTGACAAATGACTGGACACCTTACTATAATAGTGTATCCTAATAAAATTATATGAAATATTGAACAAATATTCCTATGTGATATCCAAAAATTGTAAGAAACTGTGTAAGGTCATTGTATTGTTAGTCTCATTTAGGTTGATCATAGATCCTTTATTTTATGATTTATAATGCTTTATTATATGATTTATAACGCTTCTTCATAAATATCTACATTAAGAATGCAGAATCATATCCTGTCAAAATCTAGGGAAGAGGTATATCATACTGAAATTTTATTAAGGCAAATAACATTGCATCAAAGGAAAAATAAACACATAGTTAAGGTTTAGCTTTAATGGTATATCCTAATAACAGTATATAACCTTTAGAGAGACATCCCACAATAAATCTATTACGGGATTCCTTACAATATATTCCTATATAATATTCAAAATCGTGACAACCTATATAAAACCTTCATGTTGGTATAAGGGAATAATGATATATGTACGTATCCAAGTATGAGTCTGAGGTTTTTTAATTACTTTAACTAGTATGCTCATTAGCGTATACGTAATGTACCTTTCCATCTGATAATTTCAGTCTTACATATATTTACACCATACTTTATTAGTATTTAATGGTTGGTATTGGGACTCTGACAGGGCTCGCAACGCTCCAGTATTGCACCAGTAATAGTTCATTCATTTGAGGTCAATCCTCTCTTTTTAGATACTGTGCAATCCGTGAGCATTTTTGGGTGCATCACTGCCAGACAATTCCATATACTTGTGGTTTACCACTGACATTACATTTGTATGGTTAATTACCTAGGCATGCCTGCTTTCTTTGTAATTTTTATGAGTTTTATATACACCTACACTAGTATCTACTTTTTAATTTCATTATTAAATGTTAAGTTTTATTATTCACTCGTCTTGTGCTAACCTCACTGTGACATAATTCACTTATTGTATTAGACTGAGTGCTCTGGACTATCCATTTTTCCTCTTTTTTGTCTCTTTAATATTACCAGGATAGTGAGCACCCCCCATGTTTTATTGGTATGGGAATATTACCCACAGAGTATACAGCCAGTCGTCTCTGACTATATACTATAGTAGTGACTTATTAGGGGTCTATATAAGATAATTTGTTCTATCCCCCTTTCCTTTTACATACTAAATTAAAAGTTGCACCAAACAAAACATAAATAAATTAAAATAAAGGGCGAGATTACATATGCACCGTAGGTTTCAGCGCAACTGCTAAAACTTGTGTCGCCCGTAAATTTACCTTGCATATAGGGTGAATAACATATACAGCACCGTCAGATGATAAACTGCCCTAAGTCTGAGAAACTGGGGATGTTTAGAAATGTGCGGAAATAGACATTTCTGGAGTCACCAGTGACTTATGGCGGTTCATGATCTGCCGGCACCTAAGTAAAAAACAAAAAAAAAGTTAAACTGCCTGTAAAAACTGCCGCCTGGTTTAGGGAGCTTAGTGATTAGATTGATACTGTGCATTTTGGGGGGTTGGCGGTTTAGGGTTTAATAGTGTAATTAGGTATGGTATTTGTATGGTATTTGTATGGTTAATTACCTAGGCATGCCTGCTTTCTTTGTAATTGGTATGAGTTTTATATACACCTACACTAGTATCTACTTTTTAATTTTATTATTAAATGTTTTATTATTCACTCGTCTTGTGCTAACCTCATTGTGAAATAATTCACTTATTGTATTAGACTGAGTACTCTGGACTATCCATTTTTCCTCTTTTTTTGTCTAACTTTTAATTTAGGCCTAACCCTTTACGCAAGGACTTCAGTCACGCTAACTCGATTAAGAGCAAGTTTAACTTTCACTTGTGCGGTCACATTTACTTTAAATGAGCGCAAGTTACCGTGGGCGCTATATTTCATTATTACGCATGCTATAAATAGCGCACCACTTGTAATCTAGCTCTGTATGCATAAAGAATTTGTAAAAAGTCATGTGTAGCGCGTTACATTTTATCAGACTGAAAAAATCCAGTTTACAGTATGAAACCTGTTTTTCTATACGGTGGGTTTTTTCGTCCCACCTGATGCCAAGTTACCCAGTCCCTGCCCAGAAATACTCTGCAATTCAGTGCTTGTGGCAAGGGCGGAACTTCCATTGGTGCAGCAGGTGCAGTGGCACAAGCCTATAGCAGCCGGTCTGTGCATAAGTGTATGCAGAATGTGTACTATCTTAATGCAGGGAAGTATTTCATTAGTGCCAGCAGCAGATCCATCTATTTATTTATGTTACACAGCAGAACCTAATTTATTACTTTTGCTTTTCACTGAGTTACCTTTGGGGGGCCCAAACAAATCTTGCACCAGGTCCTTCTGTTGAGTAGGTCCGCTAGTGGCTTGTGGTATCTGTGTAATTGTTTTTTTTTTGGGGGGGGGGGGCGTTTATTGAACTTAATACAAGGTGCTGGATTAGTCTAATTATTTTTTTGATACATGAGATTTACTGGATAAAAGGTTTTTTGGGAGTTTGTGCACATAATCTTATTTGCCAATCTGTTTTTTACAGCAAATATGGCCTTATTGTTATAGACTGTTTATGAGAAATATGTGAGGTGTAAGAGAATATGTTCATTGTTTGTACAATGCACCTGCAACCTCACAGAAGACTATGGGCTGAATGGTGCAAGATGTGTGCGCAAGTGTGCCTTCTGTGTGTACTTTGTAAATTAAGATGTTGTCATTCAGGAAGGTCAATGATGGTTGTGAAAAGCCAGAGGAGTTCTATGCTAGAGACACATAGAGATTTCTTTCATGTAATTAGCAAGAGTCCATGAGCTAGTGACGTATGGGATATACATTCCTACCAGGAGGGGCAAAGTTTCCCAAACCTCAAAATGCCTATAAATACACCCCTCACCACACCCACAAATCAGTTTTACAAACTTTGCCTCCCATGGAGGTGGTGAAGTAAGTTTGCGCTAGATTCTACGTTGATATGCGCTTCGCAGCAGGCTGGAGCCCGGTTTTCCTCTCAGAGTGCAGTGAATGTCAGAGGGATGTGAAGAGAGTATTGCCTATTTGAATTCAATGATCTCCTTCTACGGGGTCTATTTCATAGGTTCTCTGTTATCGGTCGTAGAGATTCATCTCTTACCTCCCTTTTCAGATCGACGATATACTCTTATATACCATTACCTCTACTGATTCTCGTTTCAGTACTGGTTTGGCTTTCTACTACATGTAGATGAGTGTCCTGGGGTAAGTAAGTCTTATTTTTGTGACACTCTAAGCTATGGTTGGGCACTTTTATATAAAGTTCTAAATATTTGTGTTTAAACATTTATTTGCCTTGATTCAGGATGTTCAATATTCCTTGTTTCAGACAATCAGTTTCATTATTTGGGATAATGCATATGAATAAATCATTTTTTTTTTCTTACCTTAAAAATTGACTTTTTTCCCTGTGGGCTGTTAGGCTCGCGGGGGCTGAAAATGCTTCATTTTATTGCGTCATTCTTGGCGCTGACTTTTTTGGCGAAAAAAATTTCTTTGTCATTTCCGGCGTCATACTTGTCCCCGGAAGTTGTTCGTGTTTGCGTCATTTTTTGACGTTTTGCGCCAAAAATGTCGGCGTCACCGGATGTGGCGTCATTCTTGGCGCCAAAAGCATTTAGGCGCCAATAATGTGGGTGTCTTTTTTGGCGCTAAAAAATGTGGGCGTCATTATTGTCTCCACCTTTTTTTCACATAATTTAAATCTCATTATTTCATTTGCTTCTGGTTGCTAGAGGCTTGTTCATTGGCATTTTTTTCCCATTCCTGAAACTGTCATTTAAGGAATTTGATAGATTTTGCTTTATATGTTGTTTTTTCTATTACATATTGCAAGATGTCTCAGATTGACCCTGGATCAGAAGCTACTTCTGGAAAAACGCTGCCTGATGCTGGTTCTGCCAAAGTTAAGTGTATTTGCTGTAAACTTGTGGTAACTGTTCCTCCGGCTGTAGTTTGTGATGAATGTCATGATAAGCTTGCTAATGCAGATAGTATTTCCATTAGTAATATACCATTACCTGTTGCTGTTCCATCAACATCTAATACTCAGAGTGTTCCTGTTAACATAAGAGATTTTGTTTCTAAATCTATTAGGAAGGCTATGTTTGTTATTCCTCCTTCCAGTAAACGTAAAAGGTCTTTTAAAACTTCACATTTTTCAGATGAATTTTTAAATGAACATCATCATTCTGATTTGTCTGTTTCTGATAATGATTTTTCTGGTTCAGAGGATTCTGTCTCAGATATTGATACTGATAAATCTTCATATTTATTTAAAATGGAATTTATTCATTCTTTACTTAAAGAAGTTTTAATCGCATTAGAGATGGAGGAATCTAATCCTCTTGATACTAAATCTACTAAGCGTTTAAATTCGGTTTTTAAACCTCCTATAGTTATTCCGGAAGTTTTTCCTGTTCCTGATGCTATTTCTGAAGTAATTTCTAGGGAATGGAATAATCTGGGTAATTCATTTACTCCTTCTAAATGTTTAAGAAATTGTATCCTGTGCCATCTGACAGATTAGAGTTTTGGGACAAAATCCCTAAAGTTGATGGGGCTATCGCTACTCTCGCTAAATGTACTACTATTCCTACTGCAGATAGTACTTCCTTTAAGGATCCTTTAGATAGGAAGATTGAATCCTTTCTAAGGAAAGCTTATTTATGTTCAGGTAATCTTCTTAGGCCTGCTATTTCTTTGGCTGATGTTGCGGCAGCTTCCACTTTTTGGTTGGAGGCTTTGGCACAACAAGTGTCAGATCATAATACTCATAGCATTGTTAATCTTCTTCAACATGCTAATAACTTTATTTGTGATGCCATCTTTGATATCATTAGGGTTGATGTCAGGTATATGCCTTTAGCTATTTTAGCTAGAAGAGCTTTATGGCTTAAAACTTGGAATGCAGATATGTCTTCTAAGTCAACTTTGCTTTCCCTTTCTTTCCAAGGTAATAAATTGTTTGGTTCCCAGTTGGATTCTATTATTTCAACTGTTACTGGGGGGAAAGGAACTTTTTTACCTCAGGATTAAAAATCTAAAGGTAAATATAGGGCTGCTAATCGTTTTCGTTCCTTTCGTCAGAATAAGGAACAGAAGCCTGATCCTTCCCCTAAAGGAACGGTTTCTGTTTGGAAACCATCTCCAGTCTGGAATAAGTCCAAGCCTTTCAGAAAGCCAAAGCCAGCTCCCAAGTCCACATGAAGGTGCGGCCCTCATTCCAGCTCAGCTGGTAGGGGGCAGATTACGATTTTTCAAAGAAATTTGGATCAATTCGATTCACAATCTTTGGATTCAGAACATTGTTTCACAAGGGTACAGAATAGGCTTCAAGGTAAGGCCTCCTGCAAGAAGATTTTTTCTTTCTCGCATTCCAATAAACCCAGTGAAGGCTCAAGCATTTCTGAAATGTGTTTCAGATCTAGAGTTGGCTGGAGTAATTGTGCCAGTTCCAGTTCTGGAACAGGGTCTGGGGTTTTACTCAAATCTATTCATTGTACCAAAGAAGGAGAATTCCTTCAGACCAGTTCTGGATTTAAAAATATTGAATTGTTATGTAAGGATACCAACATTCAAAATGGTAACTATAAGGACTATTCTGCCTTTTGTTCAGCAAGGGCATTATATGTCCACAATAGATTTACAGGATGCATATCTGCATATTCCGATTCATACAGATCACTTTCAGTTTCTGAGATTCTCTTTTCTAGACAAGCATTACCAGTTTGTGGCTCTGCCGTTCGGCCTAGCAACAGCTCCAAGGATTTTTTCAAAGGTTCTCGGTGCCCTTCTATCTGTAATCAGAGAACAGGGTATTGTGGTATTTCCTTATTTGGACGATATCTTGGTACTTGCTCAGTCTTCACATTTAGCAGAATTTCATACGAATCGACTTGTGTCATTTCTTCAAGATCATGGTTGGAGGATCAATTTACCAAAGAGTTCATTGATTCCTCAGACAAGGGTATCCTTTTTAGGTTTCCAAATAGATTCAGTGTCCATGACTTTGTCTCTGACGGACAAGAGACGTCTGAGATTGGTTTCAGCTTGTCGAAACCTTCAGTCTCAATCATTCCCTTTGGTAGCCTTATGCATGGAAATTCTAGGTCTTATGACTGCTGCATCGGACGCGATCCCCTTTGCTCGTTTTCACATGCGACCTCTTCAGCTTTGTATGCTGAACCAGTGGTGCCGGGATTATACAAAGATATCACAGTTAATATCTTTAAATCCGATTGTACGACACTCTCTGACTTGGTGGACAAATCACCATTGTTTAGTTCAAGGGGCTTCTTTTGTTCTTCCAACCTGGACTGTGATCTCAACAGATGCGAGTCTGACAGGTTGGGGAGCTGTATGGGGGTCTCTGACAGCGCAGGGGGTTTGGGAATCTCAGGAGGCGAGATTACCAATCAACATTTTGGAACTCAGTGCGATTTTCAGAGCTCTTCAGTCGTGGCCTCTTCTGAAGAGAGAATCGTTCATTTGTTTTCAGACAGACAATGTCACAACCGTGGCATATGTCAATCATCAAAGGGGGGACTCACAGTCCTCTGGCTATGAAAGAAGTATCTCGGATACTTGTATGGGCGGAATCCAGCTCCTGTCTAATTTCTGCGGTTCACATCCCAGGTATAGACAATTGGGAAGCGGATTATCTCAGTCGCCAGACGTTACATCCGGGTGAATGGTCTCTTCACCCAGAGGTTTTTCTTCAGATTGTTCAAATCTGGGGACTTCCAGAAATAGATCTGATGGCCTCTCATCTAAACAAGAAACTTCCCAGGTATCTATCCAGATCCAGGGATCCTCAGGCGGAGGCAGTGGATGCATTGTCACTTCCTTGGAAGTATCATCCTGCCTATATCTTTCCGCCTCTAGTTCTTCTTCCAAGAGTGATTTCCAAGATTCTAAAAGAGCGTTAGTTTGTTCTGCTGGTGGCTCCAGCATGGCCTCACAGGTTTTGGTATGCGGATCTTGTTCGGATGGCTACTTGCCAACCTTGGACTCTTCCGTTAAGACCAGACCTTCTTTCTCAAGGTCCTTTTTTCCATCAGGATCTCAAATCATTAAATTTGAAGGTATGGAGATTGAACGCTTGATTCTCAGTCATAGAGGTTTCTCTGACTCTGTAATTAATACTATGTTACAGGCTCGTAAATCTGTGTCTAGGAAGATATATTATCGAGTCTGGAAGACTTACATTTCTTGGTGTTCTTCTCATCAATTTTCCTGGCATTCTTTTAGAATTCCTAGAATTGTACAGTTTCTTCAGGATGGTCTGGATAAAGGTTTGTCTGCAAGTTCCTTGAAAGGACAAATTTCTGCTCTTTCTGTGCTGTTTCACAGAAAGATTGCTAATCATCCTGATATTCATTGTTTTGTACAGGCTTTGGTTCGTATAAAGCCTGTCATTAAGTCAATCTCTCCTCCTTGGAGTTTGAATTTGGTTCTGGGGGCTTTACAAGCTCCTCCGTTGGAACCTATGCATTCTCTGGATATTAAATTACTTTCTTGGAAAGTGTTGTTCCTTTTGGCCATCTCTTCTGCTAGAAGAGTTTCTGAGTTATCTGCTCTTTCTTGTGAATCTCCTTTTCTGATTTTTCATCAGGATAAGGCGGTGTTGCGGACTTCATTTAAATTTTTACCTAAAGTTGTGAATTCTAACAACATTAGTAGAGAAATTGTGGTTCCTTCATTGTGTCCTAATCCTAAGTATTCTAAGGAAAGATCGTTATATTCTTTGGATGTAGTTAGAACTTTGAAATATTATGTTGAAGCTACTTTTCTGGTTCCAGGAAAGGTCAGAAGGCCTCTGCCATTTCTTTGGCGTCTTGGTTAAAGTCTTTGATTCATCATGCTTATGTCGAGTCGGGTAAAACTCTGCCTCAAAAGATTACAGCTCATTCTACTAGGTCAGTTTCTACTTCCTGGGCGTTTAGGAATGAGGCTTCGGTTGATCAGATTTGCAAAGCAGCAACTTGGTCTTTTTTGCATACTTTTACTAAATTCTACCATTTTGATGTATTTTCTTCTTCTGAAGCAGTTTTTGGTAGAAAAGTACTTCAGGCAGCGGTTTCAGTTTGAATCTTCTGCTTATAATTTCAGTTTTTTTCATTATAAGATTTAAACTTTATTTTGCGGTGTGGATTATTTTTCAGCAGAATTGGCTGTCTTTATTTTAAAGTTCATAAAGGAAAAAGATCTGTTGACTCAAAGTTAGTTGCTGGAAAAACTTGTTTATTATGGTGATCCAAAACAAGTCAAAGTAAGCAAAGTACATAGGGTCACAGTGAGGAACGTCTGACGCGTTTCGCGCATGCGTAGATGCGCTTCTTCAGAGGCCTCTGAAGAAGCGCATCTACGCATGCGCGAAACGCGTCAGGCGTTCCTCACTGTGACCCTATGTACTTTGCTTACTTTGACTTGTTTTGGATCACCATAATAAACAAGTTTTTCCAGCAACTAACTTTGAGTCAACAGATCTTTTTCCTTTATGAACTTTATCCATATAGCGGTGGGATATACTGCATATTGACCTGTTGCTCCCGTAGCCGAAACCGGCGTTGACTTCCGGGTTTGTCCTGAACTACACTACCCACAGTGCACCTAGCGACGTCACGGGGTGTGCATGAGTATACTACGTTACCAGAGCCGGATCTCCAAGCACGCCAAGAAGGACCCACACGCTGCACCCCCACGGAAGGGTTTTAACACCAGTCCGAGGAGAAGTACAGCAGTGCGCCCAGGCACCCCACCAAGTCTTGTGGAGGGTAAGAGTTTTTCCGGACATTATTACAGTGACTGCACATTTTATCTCTGCACTTTACACCCGTGACAACTAGGCTGAAGTGGCATTTATACAATCACCTGACAAGCAAGGAATAGAAAATC
>NW_026511840.1:0-37500 GCF_027579735.1 Bombina bombina
TAGCATACATACTCAGTAATATACACTGTATACCTCACACACACTAGCATACATACTCAGTATATACACTGATATACTCACACACACACTAGCATAGCATACTCAGTATATACACTGATATACTCACACACACACACTAGCATACATACTCAGTATATACACTGATATACTCACACACACACACTAGCATACATACTCAGTATATACTCTGATATACTCACACACACACTAGCATACATACTCAGTATATGCACTGATTTACTCCACACACACACTAGCATACATACTCAGTATATACACTGATATACTCACACACACACACTAGCATACATACTCTGTATATACACTGATATACTCACACACACACTAGCATACATACTCAGTATATACACTGATATACTCACACACACACACTAGCATACATACTCAGTATATACACTGATATACTCAAACACACACACCAGCATACATACTCAGTATATACACTGATATACTCACACACACACTAAGCATACATACTCAAGTATATACACTGATATACTCAAACACACACACCAGCATACATACTCAGTATATACACTGATATACTCACACACACACTAGCATACATACTCAGTATATACACTGATATACTCAAACACACACACTAGCATACATACTCAGTATATACACTGATATACTCACACACACACTAGCATACATACTCAGTATATACACTGATATACTCACACACACACTAGCATACATACTCAGTATATACACTGATATACTCACACACACACTAGCATACATACTCAGTATACACTGATATACTCACACACACACACTAGCATACATACTCAGTATATACACTGATATACTCACACACACACTAGCATACATACTCAGTATATACATGAATACTCACACACACACACACACTAGCATACATACTCGTATATACACTGATATACTCACACACACACACACTAGCATACATACTCAGTATATACACTGATATACTCACACACACACACTAGCATACATACTCAGTATATACACTGATATACTCACACACAAACACTAGCATACATACTCAGTATATACACTGATATACTCACACACACACTAGCATACATACTCAGTATTACACTGATATACTCACACACACACTAGCATACATACTCAGTATAATACACTGAATACTCACACACACTAGCTACATAACAACTCAGTATATACACTGATATACTCACACACACACACTAGCATACATACTCAGTATATACACTGACATACTCACACACACACTAGCAAACATACTCAGTATGTACACTGATATACTCACACACACACTAGCATACATACTCAGTATATACACTGATATACTCACACACACACACTAGCATACATACTCAGTATATACACTGATATACTCAAACACAAACACTAGCATACATACTCAGTATATACACTGATATACTCAAACACACACTAGCATACATACTCAGTATATACACTGATATACTCACACACACACACCAGCATACATACTCAGTATATACACTGATATACTCACACACACACACATACATACTCAGTATATACACTGATATACTCACACACACACTAGCATACATACTCAGTATATACACTGATATACTCACACACACACTAGCATACATACTCAGTATATATACTGATATACTCACACGCTAGCTACAATACTCAGTATATACACTGATATACTCACACACACACTAGCATACATACTCAGTATATACACTGATATACACACACACACACTAGCATACATACTCAGTATATACACTGATACACACACACACACACTAGCATACATACTCAGTATATACACTGATATACTCACACACACACTAGCATACATACTCAGTATATACACTGATATACTCACACGCTAGCTACAATACTCAGTATATACACTGATATACTCACACACACACTAGCATACATATTCAGTATGTACACTGATATACTCACACACACTAGCATACATACTCAGTATATACACTGATATGACACACACAACACACTAGCATACATACTCAGTATATACACTGATATACTCACACACACACTAGCATACATACTCAGTATATACACTGATATACTCCACACACACAACATACAAACTCAGTATAAACACTGATATACTCACACACACACACCAGCATACATACTTCAGTATATACACTGAAATACTCACAACACACACTAGCATACATACTCAGTATATACACTGATATACTCAAACACACACACACACTAGCATACATACTCGTATATACACTGATAAACTCCACACACACAAACCCCACTAGCAACATACTCATTATATACACTGATAATACTCACACACACACACTAGCATACCATACTCAGTATATACACTGATATACTCACATCACAACACTAGCATACATACTGCAGTATATACACTGATGATACTCACACACACACACAGCATACATACTCAGTATATACACTGAATACTCACACACACACTAGCATACATACTCAGTATATACACAGAATCATACTCACACACAACACACTAGCAAACATACTCAGTATATACACTGATATACTCACACACACACACTAGCATACATACTCAGTATATACACTGATATACTCACACACACACTAGCATACATACTCAGTATATACACTGATATACTCACACACACACACACTAGCATACATACTCAGTATATACACTGATATACTCACACACACACACTAGCATACATACTCAGTATATACACTGATATACTCACACACACACACTAGCATACATACTCAGTATATACACTGATATACTCAAACACACACACACTAGCATACATACTCAGTATATACACTGATATACTCACACACACACACACTAGCATACATACTCAGTATATACACTGATATACTCACACACACTAGCATACATACTCAGTATATACACTGATATACTCACACACACACTAGCATACATACTCAGTATATACACTGATATACTCACACACACACTAGCATACATACTGAGTATATACACTGATATACTCACACACACTAGCATACATACTCAGTATATACACTGATATACTCTCTCACACACACACACACTAGCATACATACTCAGTATATACTCTGATATACTCACACACACACACACTAGCATACATACTCAGTATATACACTGATATACTCACACACACACCAGCATACATACTCAGTATATACACTGATATACTCACACACACACACTAGCATACATACTCAGTATATACACTGATATACTCACACACACACTAGCATACATACTCAGTATATACACTGATATACACACACACTAGCATATATACTCAGTATATACACTGATATACTCACACACACACTAGCAAACATACTCAGTATATACACTGATATACTCACACACACACTAGCATACATACTCAGTATATACACTGAATACTCACACACACACACACACACACACTAGCATACATACTCAGTATATACACTGATATACTTACACACACACACTAGCATACATACTCAGTATATACACTGATATACACACACACTGGCATACATACTCAGTATATACACTGATATACTTACACACACACACTAGCATACATACTCAGTATATGCACTGATATACTCACACACACATACTAGCATACATACTCAGTATATACACTGATATACTCACACACACACATACTAGCATACATACTCAGTATATACACTGATATACTCACACACACACACACTGGCATACATACTCAGTATATACACTGATATACTCACACACACACACACTGGCATACATACTCAGTATATACACTGATATACTCACACACACACACACTGGCATACATACTCAGTATATACACTGATATACTTACACACACACACTAGCATACATACTCAGTATATACACTGATATACTCACACACACACATACTAGCATACATACTCAGTATATACACTGATATACTCACACACACATACTAGCATACATACTCAGTATATACACTGATATACTCACACACACACACACTAGCATACATACTCAGTATATACACTGATATACTCACACACACATACTAGCATACATACTCAGTATATACACTGATATACTCACACACACACACTAGCATACATACTCAGTATATACACTGATATACTCACACACACACACTAGCATACATACTCAGTATATACACTGATATACTCTCACACACACACTAGCATACATACTCAGTATATACACTGATATACTCACACACACACTAGCATACATACTCAGTATATACACTGATATACTCACACACACACTAGCATACATACTCAGTATATACACTGATATACTCACACACACACTAGCATACATACTCAGTATATACACTGATATACTCACACACACACTAGCATACATACTCAGTATATACACTGATATACTCACACACACTAGCATACATACTCAGTATATACACTGATATACTCACACACACACTAGCATACATACTCAGTATATGCACTGATATACTCACACACACTAGCATACATACTCAGTATATACACTGATATACTCACACACACACAGTACCATACATACTCAGTATATACACTGATATACTCACACACACACAGTACCATACATACTCAGTATATACACTGATATACTCACACACACACTAGCATACATACTCAGTATATACACTGATATACTCACACACACACAGTACCATACATACTCAGTATATACACTGATATACTCACACACACACAGTACCATACATACTCAGTATATACACTGATATACTCACACACACACACTAGCATACATACTCAGTATATACACTGATATACTCACACACACACTAGCATACATACTCAGTATATACACTGATATACACACACACACACACACTAGCATACATACTCAGTAAATACACTGATATACTCACACACACACACTAGCATACATACTCAGTATATACACTGATATACTCACACACACACTAGCATACATACTCAGTATATACACTGATATACTCACACACACACTAACATACATACTCAGTATATACACTGATATACACACACACACACTAGCATACATACTCAGTATATACACTGATATACTCACACACACACACACTAGCATACATACTCAGTATATACACTGATATACTCACACACACACACTAGCAAACATACTCAGTATATACACTGATATACTCACACACACACGCTAGCATACATACTCAGTATATACACTGAAATACTCACACACACACTAGCATACATACTCAGTATTTACACTGATATACTCACACACACACCAGCATACATACTCAGTATATATGTAACGGTACCAACCGGATACCAAGGGTTAACACCAGGGAACAATGTCCTACATAGGGAATCAGCAGTTCACAACCCAGCCAGTTGTCAGGTTTAAACAGAATGACTTTTATTAAGGCTCATATGCCCAGTATTTATGCAGGTCTGACCCCCCCCAGAAGGGGGGTTGAAAGAATGTTGTACATTGAATGGAGGGAACACGCCCTTTTACATGATACAATAGAATACCTTGCTCAAGCTGATAACAATTTAAACACAGACACACACTTGGCTTTCCTTATCATCTAGGGTCTGCTCTCTGAGGTTGATTAAACAATGGACTGTGTATCAATAACATTAATGACAGTGCACAATAGCTGAGGCTAAAGCTGAACACAGTTAACTCTTTCAGTGCTGACAGAAGGGTCTGTCACATCTACATAGCACAATATACAGCCTATAGACAACCTTTCTTACGTTATAGTCCAGAAGTGGCTAGGTTTGCCACAATGCTCCCCCAGAACCAAGCCGGCATACACAGTCTGATCCCAACGGATCGGCTTGGGGATGTCCGGGGCAACAACTTTCGGCTCAAGTAAGCTACGGGGTGTTCTCCGCCATCTGCTCCAACTTGGCTCAGTACTGCCCCCACCCCAAACATGGAAGCGTCTCTTCCCGGAGGGACTGGGATTGGGTAGTCACAGGGTTAACATCAGCGGGATCCATGGGAGCATAGGCAGAAACAAGAGGGGCCAAGTCATTTCCAAGGAGAACATCAGCAGGTAAGTCCTTCTTGACCCCCACATTCACAAGTCTAGCGCCCACTCCCCAATCCAAATGTACCCTGGCAACAGGTAGGCGGAACACAGTGCCCCCTGCTACCCTCATAGCCACAGTGTCTCCAGTGTGCTGTTTCTCAGGCACCAAGTTCTCTTGAAGCAAGGTCATGGTAGCACCAGTATCCCGTAGACAACTGACCTCCTTCCCATTCACTTTAACCCGTTGCCGGTTATTCCGGTGTGCAGCTTGCACGGGGTCTGCTTCATGTAGGCTGCCCCAGCATTCTGGCGCCTCTACGTAGCGGGCCACAGGCTGAGGATTATGTGGGATTCCGCCAGCGGGTCTTCTCCAGGACTGTGCTTGATTCGCTGCGTTTAGGGGACACTCTGGTCTTTTGTGCCCTAGTTGCTTACATCCAAAGCACCGAATAGGTTGTGAGTAGCCCCGCGAATTGAACCGGGCTCTCTGAGGGTAGTTCGTGGCCGGAGGCCGTGTGGTATAGCGGTGCGCCGGGGGTTGGTAACTGGCAGCTGCTGGGGTGACTGGGGGTCTGTACTCCACTCTAGCAGTGGGCAATCGGTATACTGCTCCCCCTGCCCCTCGTACTGCCACGGATCCGCCAGTGGGTGCTGTATCCGGCACCAAATGGGGAGCTATCAGGGTTAAAGTAGCTCCCGAATCCCGAAGTCCCTGGACTGACATCACCTCATGCAGAATTCCCAGGGGTTCCTCGGCTTGGGTGCTCAACACCTCATGAGCGGCTGGCTCCGTTTGGTAATGGTGAGCAGCCGCCCTTGGGGCCAGGTTCTGTCTGACCTGGTTCCAAGCTTGTCTGCTCCGATTTTGGGTGCACTCACGTGCCATATGTCCCCACTGCTTGCAGGTGTGGCATTGTATATTAGCCCGTCCGTTGTTAGGCTGTAGTCCATGGTGCCTCCTGGCATCAAAATGCTGGTCTGCTAATCTGGCTGCTTCGGTTAAGGTGAGGGGTTTTCGATCTCTCACCCATTCTTGGGCTTCTGGGGACAAGCCGTTAAAGAATTGCTCCAACAGCATCAGTTGTCGCAATTCTTCCATGGTGGTAGCTTGGCTGGCCTGTATCCACCCCTGAGATGCTTGATCCAGCTTGTGGGCCCACTCTGCATGGGAATCTCTTTCTGGCTTGCGCAGGCCTCTAAACTTGCGCCGGTATGCCTCTGAGGTAATGGCATATCTTTCCAAGATCGCTCTCTTCACTTTAGCGTAATCCTTGCTGTCCTCCCTGGGTACAGCGCGATACGCTTCCGCTGCCCTACCGGCTAGCTTGCCTGCTAGCACCGGCACCCATACGGACTGCTCCAAATCATGTAACTCGCACAGTCTCTCAAAATCCTGTAAATACCCATCAATCTCATCCTTCTCCTCACAAAACATTTTAAATGCATGGTATGGGATTTTGGGTCTTACTGGGTTGCTGAGTGCGTCCAAAATGGATTCTGCTCGGGAGGATGCATTCCGCGGACTGTGTGCCATCACGTACTCCTGCACATCTGCCATTACCACGGATAGCATATCCCGTGGTACAGGTTGGGGTAAAAATTCCAGCCTGGTCCTCATTTCCCTCTGGTATAGGGTCTCCTCCATGGCTGCTGGAGGCGTCGCGCTGCGAGCTCTGTCTCCCTCCATCAGCTCAGCAATTAATATAGCCTTGGGTTTGCTGCTGCCTATCTTTCCCCTGGCTTCTAGCAGTTCCTTTTACGTTTGTCTCTTTAGCTTAGAATAATCCATCTCCATTCACTTCGGTCCCTGGTACTCCTTCCATCTTAGTCAGTATTGTAGTAATCCCCCTCTTCCTGAGGTTACTGGCTTGTGTAGTTGCTCTTCTGGGCGATAAGGTTCATTCCGTCGCTTGCCACCAATTGTAACGGTACCAACCGGATACCAAGGGTTAACACCAGGGAACAATGTCCTACATAGGGAATCAGCAGTTCACAACCCAGCCAGTTGTCAGGTTTAAACAGAATGACTTTTATTAAGGCTCATATGCCCAGTATTTATGCAGGTCTGACCCCCCCCAGAAGGGGGGTTGAAAGAATGTTGTACATTAGATGGAGGGAACACGCCCTTTTACATGATACAATAGAATACCTTGCTCAAGCTGATAACAATTTAAACACAGACACACACTTGGCTTTCCTTATCATCTAGGGTCTGCTCTCTGAGGTTGATTAAACAATGGACTGTGTATCAATAACATTAATGACAGTGCACAATAGCTGAGGCTAAAGCTGAACACAGTTAACTCTTTCAGTGCTGACAGAAGGGTCTGTCACATCTACATAGCACAATATACAGCCTATAGACAACCTTTCTTATGTTATAGTCCAGAAGTGGCTAGGTTTGCCACAATATACACTGATATACTCACACACACACACACACTAGCATACATACTCAGTATATACACTGATATACTCTCACACACACACTAGCATACATACTCAGTATATACACTGATATACTCACACACACACACTAGCATACATACTCAGTATATACACTGATATACTCACACACACACTAGCATACATACTCAGTATATACACTGATATACTCACACACACACTAGCATACATACTCAGTATATGCACTGATATACTCACACACACACACACTAGCATACATACTCAGTATATACACTGATATACTCACACACACACACACTAGCATACATACTCAGTATATACACTTATATACTGACACACACACACTAGCATACATACTCAGTATATACACTGATACACTCACACACACACACTAGCATACATACTCAGTATATACACTGATATACTCACACACACATACTAGCATACATACTCAGTATATACACTGATATACTCACACACACACACTAGCATACATACTCAGTATATACACTGATATACTCACACACACACACTAGCATACATACTCAGTATATACACTGATATACTCACACACAC
Organism: Bombina bombina; assembly: GCF_027579735.1. Classification (NCBI taxonomy): domain Eukaryota; kingdom Metazoa; phylum Chordata; class Amphibia; order Anura; family Bombinatoridae; genus Bombina; species Bombina bombina. The sequence continues at coordinate 9,129 of NW_026511840.1, forward strand.
ACTAGCATACATACTCAGTATATACACTGATATACTCACACACACACTAGCATACATACTCAGTATATACACTGATATACTCACACACACACTAGCATACATACTCAGTATATACACTGATATACTCACACACACACTAGCATACATACTCAGTATATGCACTGATATACTCACACACACACACTAGCATACATACTCAGTATATACACTGATATACTCACACACACACACACTAGCATACATACTCAGTATATACACTTATATACTGACACACACACACACACTAGCATACATACTCAGTATATACACTGATACACTCACACACACACACTAGCATACATACTCAGTATATACACTGATATACTCACACACACATACTAGCATACATACTCAGTATATACACTGATATACTCACACACACACACTAGCATACATACTCAGTATATACACTGATATACTCACACACACACACTAGCATACATACTCAGTATATACACTTATATACTCACACACACTAGCATACATACTCAGTATATACACTGATATACTCTCACACACGCACTAGCATACATACTCAGTATATACACTGATATACTCACACACACACTAGCATACATACTCAGTATATACACTGATATACTCACACACACACACACACACTAGCATACATACTCAGTATATACACTGATATACTCAAACACACACACTAGCATACATACTCAGTATATACACTGATATACTCACACACACACTAACATACATACTCAGTATATACACTGATATACTCACACACACACACACTAGCATACATACTCAGTATATACACTGATATACTCACACACACACTAACATACATACTCAGTATATACACTGATATACTCACACACACACACACTAGCATACATACTCAGTATATACACTGATATACTTACACACACACTAGCATACATACTCAGTATATACACTGATATACTCACACACACACACTAGCATACATACTCAGTATATACACTGATATACTCAAACACACACACTAGCATACATACTCAGTATATAAAACACAATGAAAGAACAGCACTCCATGAGATAGAACAGAAGCTGGAAAAAACCTTCCATGCATGTCCATTTTTATAATAACTCCTCAGGGTGCACAGTCTTTTAGCACACTATGCCCCTTTCACAAAGAAAAAATATCCTGAAGCATATCAGTCTGACCCTGCACAATAACAGTCCGGCGCCGAAATACCAGGCAATTCTTCTCTGAACAAGGGAAGCAACAACCCCAGACGATCGTTTCGGCCTTCTATGGGCCTCGTCAGTGAGGTGCAGTTGTATATCTCTAAGGGCAAGTGTGCATGGAGTCCACGTCTGGTTTCCCCATTACTCTTAGGGTGACCTAAGAGCATTTAAATAAAACACAATGAAAGAACAGCACTACATGAGATAGAACAGAAGCTGGAAAAAACCTTCCATGCATGTCCATTTTTATAATAACTCCTCAGGGTGCACAGTCTTTTAGCACACTATGCCCCTTTCACAAAGAAAAAATATCCTGAAGCATATCAGTCTGACCCTGCCCAATGACAGTCCAGCGCCGAAATACCAGGCAATTCTTCTCTGAACAAGGGAAGCAACAACCCCAGACGATCGTTTCGGCCTTCTATGGGCCTCGTCAGTGAGGTGCAGTTGTATCTCTCTAAGGGCAAGTGTGCATGGAGTCCACGTCTGGTTTCCCCATTACTCTTAGGGTGACCTAAGAGCATTTAAATAAAACACAATGAAAGAACAGCACTCCATGAGATAGAACAGAAGCTGGAAAAAACCTTCCATGCATGTCCATTTTTATAATAACTCCTCAGGGTGCACAGTCTTTTAGCACACTATGCCCCTTTCACAAAGAAAAAATATCCTGAAGCATATCAGTCTGACCCTGCCCAATGACAGTCCAGCGCCGAAATACCAGGCAATTCTTCTCTGAACAAGTGAAGCAACAACCCCAGACGATCGTTTCGACCTTCTATGGGCCTTGTCAGTGAGGTGCAGTTGTATCTCTCTAAGGGCAAGTGTGCATGGAGTCCACGTCTGGTTTCCCCATTACTCTTAGGGTGACCTAAGAGCATTTAAATAAAACACAATGAAAGAACAGCACTCCATGAGATAGAACAGAAGCTGGAAAAAACCTTCCATGCATGTCCATTTTTATAATAACTCCTCAGGGTGCACAGTCTTTTAGCACACTATGCCCCTTTCACAAAGAAAAAATATCCTGAAGCATATCAGTCTGACCCTACCCAATGACAGTCCAGCGCCGAAATACCAGGCAATTCTTCTCTGAACAAGGGAAGCAACAACCCCAGACGATCGTTTCTGCCTACTATGGGCCTCGTCAGTGAGGTGCAGTTGTATCTCTCTAAGGGCAAGTGTGCATGGAGTCCACGTCTGGTTTCCCCATTACTCTTAGGGTGACCTAAGAGCATTTAAATAAAACACAATGAAAGAACAGCACTCCATGAGATAGAACAGAAGCTGGAAAAAACCTTCCATGCATGTCCATTTTTATAATAACTCCTCAGGGTGCACAGTCTTTTAGCACACTATGCCCCTTTCACAAAAAAAAAATATCCTGAAGCATATCAGTCTGACCCTGCCCAATGACAGTCCAGCGCCGAAATACCAGGCAATTCTTCTCTGAACAAGGGAAGCAACAACCCCAGACGATCGTTTCGGCCTTCTATGGGCCTCGTCAGTGAGGTGCAGTTGTATCTCTCTAAGGGCAAGTGTGCATGGAGTCCACGTCTGGTTTCCCCATTACTCTTAGGGTGACCTAAGAGCATTTAAATAAAACACAATGAAAGAACAGCACTCCATGAGATAGAACAGAAGCTGGAAAAAACCTTCCATGCATGTCCATTTTTATAATAACTCCTCAGGGTGCACAGTCTTTTAGCACACTAGGCCCCTTTCACAAAGAAAAAATATCCTGAAGCATATCAGTCTGACCCTGCCCAATGACAGTCCAGCGCCGAAATACCAGGCAATTCTTCTCTGAACAAGGGAAGCAACAACCCCAGACGATCGTTTCGGCCTTCTATGGGCCTCGTCAGTGAGGTGCAGTTGTATCTCTCTAAGGGCAAGTGTGCATGGAGTCCACGTCTGGTTTCCCCATTACTCTTAGGGTGACCTAAGAGCATTTAAATAAAACACAATGAAAGAACAGCACTCCATGAGATAGAACAGAAGCTGGAAAAAACCTTCCATGCATGTCCATTTTTATAATAACTCCTCAGGGTGCACAGTCTTTTAGCACACTATGCCCCTTTCACAAAGAAAAAATATCCTGAAGCATATCAGTCTGACCCTGCCCAATGACAGTCCAGCGCCGAAATACCAGGCAATTCTTCTCTGAACAAGGGAAGCAACAACCCCAGACGATCGTTTCGACCTTCTATGGGCCTCGTCAGTGAGGTGCAGTTGTATCTCTCTAAGGGCAAGTGTGCATGGAGTCCACGTCTGGTTTCCCCATTACTCTTAGGGTGACCTAAGAGCATTTAAATAAAACACAATGAAAGAACAGCACTCCATGAGATAGAACAGAAGCTGGAAAAAACCTTCCATGCATGTCCATTTTTATAATAACTCCTCAGGGTGCACAGTCTTTTAGCACACTATGCCCCTTTCACAAAGAAAAAATATCCTGAAGCATATCAGCGCTGGACTGTCATTGGGCAGGGTCAGACTGATATGCTTCAGGATATTTTTTCTTTGTGAAAGGAGCATAGTGTGCTAAAAGACTGTGCACCCTGAGGAGTTATTATAAAAATGGACATGCATGGAAGGTTTTTTCCAGCTTCTGTTCTATCTCATGGAGTGCTGTTCTTTCATTGTGTTTTATACTCATTATATACACTGATATACTCACACACACCAGCATACATACTCAGTATATACACTGATATACTCACACACACACACACTAGCATACATACACAGTATATACACTGATATACTCAAACACACACACCAGCGTACATACTCAGTATATACACTGAAATACTCACACACCAGTATACATACTCAGTATATACACTGATATACTCACACACACACTAGCATACATACTCAGTATATACACTGATATACTCACACACACACACACACACTAGCATACATACTCAGTATATACACTGATATACTCACACACACACTAGCATACATACTCAGTATATACACTGATATACTCACACACACACTAGCATACATACTCAGTATATACACTGATATACTCACACACACACACACTAGCATACATACTCAGTATATACACTGATATACTCACACACACACACACTAGCATACATACTCAGTATATACACTGATATACTCACACACACACACACTAGCATACATACTCAGTATATACACTGATATACTCACACACACACACACTAGCATACATACTCAGTATATACACTGATATACTCAAACACACACACCAGCGTACATACTCAGTATATACACTGATATACTCACACACACACCAGTATACATACTCAGTATATACACTGATATACTCACACACACACACACTAGCATACATACTCAGTATATACACTGATATACTCACACACACTAGCATACATACTCAGTATATACACTGATATACTCTCACACACACACTAGCATACATACTCAGTATATACACTGATATACTCACACACACACACTAGCATACATACTCAGTATATACACTGATATACTCACACACACACACTAGCATACATACTCAGTATATACACTGATACTCACACACACTAGCATACATACTCAGTATATACACTGATATACTCACACACACACACTAGCGTACATACTCAGTATATACACTGATATACTCACACACACACACACTAGCATACATACTCAGTATATACACTGATATACTCACACACACACACTAGCATACATACTCAGTATATACACTGATATACTCACACACACACACACTAGCATACATACTCAGTATATACACTGATATACTTACACACACACTAGCATACATACTCAGTATATACACTGATATACTCACACACACACACACTAGCATACATTCTCAGTATATACACTGATATACTCACACACACACACTAGCATACATACTCAGTATATACACTGATATACTCTCACACACACACTAGCATACATACTCAGTATATACACTGATATACTCACACACACACTAGCATACATACTCAGTATATACACTGATATACTCACACACACACCAGTATACATACTCAGTATATACACTGATATACTCACACACACACTAGCATACATACTGAGTATATACACTGATATACTCACACACACACTAGCATACATACTCAGTATATACACTGATATACTCACACACACTAGCATACATACTCAGTATATACACTGATATACTCACACACACACACACTAGCATACATACTCAGTATATACACTGATATACTCACACACACTCTAGCATACATACTCAGTATATACACTGATATACTCACACACACACACTAGCATACATACTCAGTATATACACTGATATACTCACACACACACTAGCATACATACTCAGTATATACACTGATATACTCACACACACACTAGCATACATACTCAGTATATACACTGATATACTCACACACACACACACTAGCATACATACTCAGTATATACACTGATATACTCACACACACACACACTAGCATACATACTCAGTATATACACTGATATACTCACACACACACTAGCATACATACTCAGTATATACACTGATATACACACACACACACTAGCATACATACTCAGTATATACACTGATATACTCACACACACACACTAGCATACATACTCAGTATATACACTGATATACTCACACACACACACTAGCATACATACTCAGTATATTCACTGATATACTCACACACACACACACACTAGCATACATACACAGTATATACACTGATATACTCACACACACACACTAGTATACATACTCAGTATATACACTGATATACTCACACACACACACTAGCATACATACTCAGTATATACACTGATATACTCACACACACACTAGCATACATACTCAGTATATACACTGATATACTCACACACACACTAGCATACATACTCAGTATATACACTGATATACTCACACACACACACACACACTAGCATACATACTCAGTATATACACTGATATACACACACACACACACACACTAGCATACATACTCAGTAAATACACTGATATACTCACACACACACACACTAGCATACATACTCAGTATATACACTGATATACTCACACACACACTAGCATACATACTCAGTATATACACTGATATACTCACACACACACACTAGCATACATACTCAGTATATACACTGATATACTCACACACACACACACTAGCATACATACTCAGTATATACACTGATATACACACACACACACACACACTAGCATACATACTCAGTAAATACACTGATATACACACACACACACACACTAGCATACATACTCAGTATATACACTGATATACTCACACACACACTAGCATACATACTCAGTATATACACTGATATACTCACACACACACTAGCATACATACTCAGTATATACACTGATATACTCACACACACACACACACTAGCATACATACTCAGTATATACACTGATATACTCACACACACACACTAGCATACATACTCAGTATATACACTGATATACACACACACACACACTAGCATACAAACTCAGTATATACACTGATATACTCACACACACACACACTAGCATACATACTCAGTATATACACTGATATACTCACACACACACACACTAGCATACATACTCAGTATATACACTGATATACTCACACACACACACTAGCATACATACTCAGTAAATACACTGATATACTCACACACACTAGCATACATACTCAGTATATACACTGATATACTCACACACACACACACTAGCATACATACTCAGTATATACACTGATATACTCACACACACACACTAGCATACATGTGGCAAACCTAGCCACTTCTGGACTATAACGTAAGAAAGGTTGTCTGTGACAGACCCTTCGGTCAGGACTGAAAGTGTTAACTTTATTTTCTAACCACAAGTGGCTGGCTCCAGCTACAATCTAATTAATGCTTAGCATTCTATTGTTTGATCACCCCCAGAGAGAAACGCCTAAGTGATAAGGAGAGTCAAGAGTGTCCTGTGGTTGAAGTGTTTAAGTAATATAATCCTATTGTATCATGTCAAGGGCGCTTCTCCCTTTTATCTAATGTACAACATTCTTTCCACCCCCATCTGGGGGGGGGGGGGGGGTCAAAAACCTGTATAAATCTGTATGCTGCCTTCAAATAAAGTGTTATTCTGTTTAAAACCTGAAAACTGGCTGGGTTGTGAACTGCTGATTCCCTATGCAGGACATTGTTCCTTGGTATCCGGTTGGTACCGTTACAATTGGTGGCAAGCGACGGAATGAACCTTATCGCCCAGAAGAGCAACTACACAAGCCAGTAACCTCAGGAAGAGGGGGATTACTACAATACTGACTAAGATGGAAGGAGTACCAGGGACCGAAGTGAATGGAGATGGATTATTCTAAGCTAAAGAGACAAACGTAAAAGGAACTGCTAGAAGCCAGGGGAAAGATAGGCAGCAGCAAACCCAAGGCTATATTAATTGCTGAGCTGATGGAGGGAGACAGAGCTCGCAGCGCTACGCCTCCAGCAGCCATGGAGGAGACCCTATACCAGAGGGAAATGAGGACCAGGCTGGAATTTTTACCCCAACCTGTACCACGGGATATGCTATCCGTGGTAATGGCAGAAGTACGTGATGGCACACAGTCCGCGGAATGCATCCTCCCGAGCAGAATCCATTTTGGACGCACTCAGCAACCCAGTAAGACCCAAAATCCCATACCATGCATTTAAAATGTTTTGTGAGGAGAAGGATGAGATTGATGGGTATTTACAGGATTTTGAGAGACTGTGCGAGTTACATGATTTGGAGCAGTCCCTATGGGTGCCGGTGCTAGCAGGCAAGCTAGCCGGTAGGGCAGCGGAAACGTATCGCGCTGTACCCAGGGAGGACAGCAAGGATTACGCTAAAGTGAAGAGAGCGATCTTGGAAAGATATGCCATTACCTCAGAGGCATACCGGCGCAAGTTTAGAGGCCTGCGCAAGCCAGAAAGAGATTCCCATGCAGAGTGGGCCCACAAGCTGGATCAAGCATCTCAGGGGTGGATACAGGCCAGCCAAGCTACCAACATGGAAGAATTGCGACAACTGATGCTGTTGGAGCAATTCTTTAACGGCTTGTCCCCAGAAGCCCAAGAATGGGTGAGAGATCGAAAACCCCTCACCTTAACCGAAGCAGCCAGATTAGCAGACCAGCATTTTGATGCCAGGAGGCACCATGGACTACAGCCTAACAACGGACGGGCTAATATACAATGCCACACCTGCAAGCAGTGGGGACATATGGCACGTGAGTGCACCCAAAATCGGAGCAGACAAGCTTGGAACCAGGTCAGACAGAACCTGGCCCCAAGGGCGGCTGCTCACCATTACCAAACGGAGCCAGCCGCTCATGAGGTGTTGAGCACCCAAGCCGAGGAACCCCTGGGAATTCTGCATGAGGTGATGTCGGTCCAGGGACTTCGGGATTCGGGAGCTACTTTAACCCTGATAGCTCCCCATTTGGTGCCGGATACAGCACCCACTGGCGGATCCGTGGCAGTACGAGGGGCAGGGGGAGCAGTATACCGATTGCCCACTGCTAGAGTGGAGTACAGACCCCCAGTCACCCCAGCAGCTGCCAGTTACCAACCCCCGGCGCACCGCTATACCACACGGCCTCCGGCCACGAACTACCCTCAGAGAGCCCGGTTCAATTCGCGGGGCTACTCACAACCTATTCGGTGCTTTGGATGTAAGCAACTAGGGCACAAAAGACCAGAGTGTCCCCTAAATGCAGCGAATCAAGCACAGTCCTGGAGAAGACCCGCTGGCGGAATCCCACATAATCCTCAGCCTGTGGCCCGCTACGTAGAGGCGCCAGAATGCTGGGGCAGCCTACATGAAGCAGACCCCGTGCAAGCTGCCCACCGGAAGAACCGGCAACAGGTTAAAGTGAATGGGAAGGAGGTCAGTTGTCTACGGGATACTGGGGCTACCATGACCTTGCTTCAAGAGAACTTGGTGCCTGAGAAACAGCACACTGGAGACACTGTGGCTGTGAGGGTAGCAGGGGGCACTGTGTTCCGCCTACCTGTTGCCAGGGTACATTTGGATTGGGGAGTGGGCGCTAGACTTGTGAATGTGGGGGTCAAGAAGGACTTACCTGCTGATGTTCTCCTTGGAAATGACTTGGCCCCCCTTGTTTCTGCCTATGCTCCCATGGATCCCGCTAATGTTAACCCTGTGACTACCCAAGCCCAGTCCCTCCGGGAAGAGACGCTTCCATGTTTGGGGTGGGGGCAGTACTGAGCCAAGTTGGAGCAGATGGCGGAGAACACCCCGTAGCTTACTTGAGCCGAAAGTTGTTGCCCCGGACATCCCCAAGCCGATCCGTTGGGATCAGACTGTGTATGCCGGCTTGGTTCTGGGGGAGCATTGTGGCAAACCTAGCCACTTCTGGACTATAACGTAAGAAAGGTTGTCTGTGACAGACCCTTCGGTCAGGACTGAAAGTGTTAACTTTATTTTCTAACCACAAGTGGCTGGCTCCAGCTACAATCTAATTAATGCTTAGCATTCTATTGTTTGATCACCCCCAGAGAGAAACGCCTAAGTGATAAGGAGAGTGAAGAGTGTCCTGTGGTTGAAGTGTTTAAGTAATATAATCCTATTGTATCATGTCAAGGGCGCTTCTCCCTTTTATCTAATGTACAACATTCTTTCCACCCCCATCTGGGGGGGGGGGGGGTCAAAAACCTGTATAAATCTGTATGCTGCCTTCAAATAAAGTGTTATTCTGTTTAAAACCTGAACTGGCTGGGTTGTGAACTGCTGATTCCCTATGCAGGACATTGTTCCCTGGTGTTAACCCTTGGTATCCGGTTGGTACCGTTACAATACATACTCAGTATATACACTGATATACTCACACACACACTAGCATACATACTCAGTATATACACTGATATACTCACACACACACTAGCATACATACTCAGTATATACACGGATATACTCACACACACACTAGCATACATACTCAGTATATACACTGATATACTCACACACACACACACACTAGCATACATACTCAGTATATACACTGATATACACACACACACACACACTAGCATACATACTCAGTAAATACACTGATATACTCACACACACTAGCATACATACTCAGTATATACACTGATATACTCACACACACACACTAGCATACATACTCAGTATACACACTGATATACTCACACACACACACTAGCATACATACTCAGTATATACACTGATATACTCACACACACACACTACCATACATACTCAGTATATACACTGATATACTCACACACACTAGCATACATACTCAGTATATACACTGATATACTCACACACACACACACACTAGCATATATACTCAGTATATACACTGATATACTCACACATACACACTAGCATACATACTCAGTATATACACTGATATACTCACACACACATACTAGCATACATACTCAGTATATACACTGATTTACTTACACACACACTAGCATACATACTCAGTATATACACTGATATACTCACACACACACTAGCATACATACTCAGTATATACACTGATATACTCACACACACACCAGCATACATACTCAGTATATACACTGATATACTCACACACACACACTAGCATACATACTCAGTATATACACTGATATACTCACACACACTAGCAAACATACTCAGTATATACACTGATATACTCACACACACTAGCATACATACTCAGTATATACACTGATATACTCACACACACACACTAGCATACATACTCAGTATATACACTGATATACTCACACACACACACTAGCATACATACTCAGTATATACACTGATATACTCACACACACTAGCATACATACTCAGTATATACACTGATATACTCACACACACTAGCATACATACTCAGTATATACACTGATATACTCACACACACACACTAGCATACATACTCAGTATATACACTGATATACTCACACACACACTAACATACATACTCAGTATATACACTGATATACTCACACACACACACTAGCATACATACTCAGTATATACACTGATATACTCACACACACTAGCATACATACTCAGTATATACACTGATATACTCACACACACTAGCATACATACTCAGTATATACACTGATATACTCACACACACACACACTAGCATACATACTCAGTATATACACTGATATACTCACACACACACACACACTAGCATACATACTCAGTATATACACTGATATACTCACACACACACTAGCATACATACTCAGTATATACACTGATATACTCACACACACTAGCATACATACTCAGTATATACACTGATATACTCACACACACACACACTAGCATACATACTCAGTATATACACTGATATACTCACACACACACACACACACACACACACACCAGCATACATACTCAGTATATACACTGATATACTCACACACTAGCATACATACTCAGTATATACACTGATATACTCACACACACACAGTACCATACATACTCAGTATATACACTGATATACTCACACACACACAGTACCATACATACTCAGTATATACACTGATATACTCACACACAGGCATACATACTCAGTATATACACTGATATACTCACACACACTAGCATACATACTCAGTATATACACTGATATACTCACACACACACACACTAGCATACATACTCAGTATATACACTGATATACTCACACACACACACTAGCATACATACTCAGTATATACACTGATATACTCACACACACACACTAGCATACATACTCAGTATATACACTGATATACTCACACACACACACACTAGCATACATACTCAGTATATACACTGATATACTCACACACACACACTAGCATACATACTCAGTATATACACTGATATACTCACACACACACACACTAGCATACATACTCAGTATATACACTGATATACTCACACACACACACACTAGCATACATACTCAGTATATACACTGATATACTCACACACACACACACTAGCATACATACTCAGTATATACACTGATATACTCACACACACACACACTAGCATACATACTCAGTATATACACTGATATACTCACACACACACACTAGCATACATACTCAGTATATACACTGATATACTCACACACACACACACTAGCATACATACTCAGTATATACACTGATATACTCACACACACACACTAGCATACATACTCAGTATATACACTGATTTACTCACACACACACACCAGCATACATACTCAGTATATACACTGATATACTCACACACACACCAGCATACATACTCAGTATATACACTGATATACTCACACACACACACTAGCATACATACTCAGTATATACACTGATATACTCACACACACACACTAGCATACATACTCAGTATATACACTGATTTACTCACACACACACACTAGCATACATACTCAGTATATACACTGATATACTCACACACACTAGCATACATACTCAGTATATACACTGATATACTCACACACACACCAGCATACATACTCAGTATATAGACTGATACATATCTATAAAAACCTGTTGGGGCACTCTCGAGTCCAACTCTAGGGGCCGCCTAGAGAGCTAAAATATTCTATAAGTATATAAACACAAATGTGGTAGCTAGTGTGATCACTAAATCTGCACAATTTCATAAGAGCAATCAATGATATGAATGAGGTGATATAAATATACACTATATAGTGCTAATAATCATAATGTGCAATTAATATAAAGTCTTATCTGAGTCCTTAATGGAAAACACTGTGTGGGTCAGATATATCCCAGAGTGGTCTTCTGTGCTGGTAGAGTCGTGCTCCAGCAGTGGAAGCCAATATTATGGTCTCGGCAGCTCTTCTCCAAACAGAAGTAAGGAATCTGAATATCTGTGAATGGAGATCACAAAAAAGAGGGCGCCCCTTGTAGAATACTGCGAGTATAACCAACAATAGCAGGTCTTGAGAGAGAAAATATACTCACAAAATGAGCAGCACCAATGTGCTAAGTGACGCAGGCTGAGATATCACAGTTTCCCAGCAAACTGATCCTCAAGAGGATGTAAGGGCTCGGGGATGCCCAGATAAGGTCCAGGTAAGACTCAGGCTCCCATAAAATTCAGCAAACTGATCCTCAAGAGGATGTAGGGGCTCGGGGATGCCCAGATAAGGTCCAGGTAAGACTCAGGCTCCCATAAAATTCAGCAAACTGATCCTCAAGAGGATGTAAGGGCTCGGGATTGCCCAGATAAGGTCCAGGTAAGACTCAGGCTCCCATAAAATTCAGCAAACTGATCCTCAAGAGGATGTAGGGGCTCGGGGATGCCCAGATAAGGTCCAGGTAAGACTCAGGCTCCCATAAAATTCAGCAAACTGATCCTCAAGAGGATGTAGGGGCTCGGGATTGCCCAGATAAGGTCCAGGTAAGACTCAGGCTCCCATAAAATTCAGCAAACTGATCCTCAAGAGGATGTAGGGGCTCGGGATTGCCCAGATAAGGTCCAGGTAAGACTCAGGCTCCCATAAAATTCAGCAAACTGATCCTCAAGAGGATGTAGGGGCTCGGGATTGCCCAGATAAGGTCCAGGTAAGACTCAGGATTCCATAAAGTTCAGCAAACGTTTATTAAAAACAGTAATATAAAACCAATGGTTGTGTACAATACCCAAAGTGTATAAAAACAAAGTTTCAAACAGATTGCTACGCGTTTCTCAGCTGTGCTAGCTGTTTAATCAGGCATCTGTTAACCTGATGGAAGCTCTGGCTTTTATATCTCTCTTACCTAATCCCTAATTGGCTCCTCCCACTCCCTAATTGAACAGGTGCTTGGTCAGTGAAACACCTATCATGGAGCTACCTATCTCACATGCATATATATTTATATATACACTAAAAACAATATACAGTTTTGGTAATTGCTATTTCATAAATCAACATCACATAACAATATAATCCATAGTATACCTAGAATGAGCGATCCTTACATATATGTATGATGATATATCCCTAAGGTAAACCTGCTACACCTTTATGACAAAATTAAGCCATCATATATTTACACTGCTACAATAAATAAATACATTGTAACAATGCTTCAATGCTGTAATAAATAACTAATATGGTGTACAAAGTTTCTGCTGATCACCAGCACTCGCCCTTCTCTCTATGGCTGTATCAACGTTTAGCCCCAAATGTTTTGTCACTTGACGTTATTGTATGGACAACTCCCTTATTACCGGGTCAATGTCAAATCTAATCTACCGTTATATAAGCTTGACAAAGTGTTTAATGATCGAACATGGCCTGCGTAATGCAGCCCTTTACCTGTTACATCCTCATATTCCTGCTTTAGGAACATATATATCACCATTTCTGTTTATTTGGTTATGCTTGATAAGCTGTGTTGGTGTGTGTGGCAAACCTCGCCACTTATGAACTATTGAATTGTTATTTAGGCTAATGGTTAAAATGTATGTTAAACTGTATGTTACTGTTTAAACTCCCTGCTGTTTCAGTTGGGAAACCCCTTGTAGGGGAGACTGTTTTTAAAAAGTGTTTGTTTGTTTTTCCAGTTGAAGAATAAGTTGTTGTTGACTCCCAAGCTATGTGTCGTCTAGTTCTTGGTGGAAAGGGGTTATTATTACAATTACCGAGAGTAGTTACTTGCTTGTCTCTGCCTACCCAAAAGATATTACAGATCCTACTGCCTCTCTGCTACAATTACCAAGAGTAGTTACTTGCTTGTGTCTGCTTACACAAAAGATATTACAGATCCTACTGCCTCTCTGCTACAATTACCAAGAGTAGTTACTTGCTTGTCTCTGCTTACCAAAATATATTACAGATCCTACTGCCTCTCTGCTACAATTACCAAGAGTAGTTACTTGCTTGTCTCTGCTTACCCAAAAGATATTACAGATCCTACTGCCTCTCTGCTACAATTACCAAGAGTAGTTACTTGCTTGTCTCTGCTTACCAAAATATATTACAGATCCTACTGCCTCTCTGTTACAATTACCAAGAGTAGTTACTTGTTTGTCTCTGCTTACCCAAAAGATATTACAGATCCTACTGCCTCTCTGCTACAATTACCAAGAGTAGTTACTTGCTTGTCTCTGCTTACCCAAAAGATATTACAGATCCTACTGCCTCTCTGCTACAATTACCAAGAGTAGTTACTTGCTTGTCTCTGCTTACCCAAAAGATATTACAGATCCTACTACCTCTCTGCTACAATTACCAAGAGTAGTTACTTGCTTGTCTCTGCCTACCAAAAAGATATTACAGATCCTACTGCCTCTCTGCTACAATTACCAAGAGTAGTTACTTGTTTGTCTCTGCCTACCCAAAATATATTACAGATCCTACTGCCTCTCTGCTACAATTACCAAGAGTAGTTACTTGCTTGTCTCTGCTTACCCAAAAGATATTACAGATCCTACTGCCTCTCTGCTACAATTACCAAGAGTAGTTACTTGCTTGTCTCTGCCTACCCAAAATATATTACAGATCCTACTGCCTCTCTGCTACAATTACCAAGAGTAGTTACTTGTTTGTCTCTGCCTACCCAAAATATATTACAGATCCTACTGCCTCTCTGCTACAATTACCAAGAGTGGTTACTTGTTTGTCTCTGCCTACCCAAAATATATTACAGATCCTACTGCCTCTCTGCTACAATTACCAAGAGTAGTTACTTGCTTGTCTCTGCTTAACAAAATATATTACAGATCCTACTGCCTCTCTGCTACAATTACCAAGAGTAGTTACTTGTTTGTCTCTGCCTACCCAAAAGATATTACAGATCCTACTACCTCTCTGCTACAATTACCAAGAGTAGTTACTTGCTTGTCTCTGCCTACCCAAAAGATATTACAGATCCTACTGCCTCTCTGCTACAATTACCAAGAGTAGTTACTTGCTTGTCTCTGCTTACCCAAAATATATTACAGATCCTACTGCCTCTCTGCTACAATTACCAAGAGTAGTTACTTGCTTGTCTCTGCCTACCCAAAAGATATTACAGATCCTACTGCCTCTCTGCTACAATTACCAAGAGTAGTTACTTGCTTGTCTCTGCCTACCAAAAAGATATTACAGATCCTACTGCCTCTCTGCTACAATTACCAAGAGTAGTTACTTGCTTGTCTCTGCCTACCCAAAAGATATTACAGATCCTACTGCCTCTCTGCTACAATTACCAAGAGTAGTTACTTGTTTGTCTCTGCTTACCAAAAAGATATTACAGATCCTACTGCCTCTCTGCTACAATTACCAAGAGTAGTTATTTGCTTGTCTCTGCTTACCCAAAATATATTACAGATCCTACTGCCTCTCCGCTACAATTACCAAGAGTAGTTATTTGCTTGTCTCTGCCTACCCAAAAGATATTACAGATCCTACTGCCTCTCTGCTACAATTACCAAGAGTAGTTACTTGCTTGTCTCTGCCTACCCAAAAGATATTACAGATCCTACTGCCTCTCTGCTACAATTACCAAGAGTAGTTACTTGCTTGTCTCTGCCTACCCAAAAGATATTACAGATCCTACTGCCTCTCTGCTACAATTACCAAGAGTAGTTACTTGCTTGTCTCTGCTTACCAAAAAGATATTACAGATCCTACTGCCTCTCTGCTACAATTACCAAGAGTAGTTACTTGCTTGTCTCTGCCTACCCAAAAGATATTACAGATCCTACTGCCTCTCTGCTACAATTACCAAGAGTAGTTACTTGCTTGTCTCTGCTTACCCAAAAGATATTACAGATCCTACTGCCTCTCTGCTACAATTACCAAGAGTAGTTACTTGTTTGTCTCTGCCTACCCAAAAGATATTACAGATCCTACTGCCTCTCTGCTACAATTACCAAGAGTAGTTACTTGCTTGTCTCTGCCTACCCAAAAGGTATTACAGATCCTACTGCCTCTCTGCTACAATTACCAAGAGTAGTTATTTGCTTGTCTCTGCTTACCAAAAAGATATTACAGATCCTACTGCCTCTCTGCTACAATTACCAAGAGTAGTTACTTGCTTGTCTCTGCTTACCAAAATATATTACAGATCCTACTGCCTCTCTGCTACAATTACCAAGAGTAGTTACTTGCTTGTCTCTGCTTACCAAAAAGATATTACAGATCCTACTGCCTCTCTGCTACAATTACCAAGAGTAGTTACTTGCTTGTCTCTGCCTACCCAAAAGATATTACAGATCCTACTGCCTCTCTGCTACAATTACCAAGAGTAGTTATTTGCTTGTCTCTGCCTACCCAAAAGATATTACAGATCCTACTGCCTCTCTGCTACAATTACCAAGAGTAGTTATTTGCTTGTCTCTGCCTACCAAAAAGATATTACAGATCCTACTGCCTCTCTGCTACAATTACCAAGAGTAGTTATTTGCTTGTCTCTGCCTACCCAAAAGATATTACAGATCCTACTGCCTCTCTGTTACAATTACCAAGAGTAGTTACTTGTTTGTCTCTGCTTACCCAAAAGATATTACAGATCCTACTACCTCTCTGCTACAATTACCAAGAGTAGTTACTTGCTTGTCTCTGCCTACCAAAAAGATATTACAGATCCTACTGCCTCTCTGCTACAATTACCAAGAGTAGTTACTTGCTTGTCTCTGCCTACCAAAAAGATATTACAGATCCTACTGCCTCTCTGCTACAATTACCAAGAGTAGTTACTTGTTTGTCTCTGCCTACCCAAAAGATATTACAGATCCTACTGCCTCTCTGCTACAATTACCAAGAGTAGTTACTTGTTTGTCTCTGCCTACCAAAAAGATATTACAGATCCTACTGCCTCTCTGCTACAATTACCAAGAGTAGTTACTTGTTTGTCTCTGCCTACCCAAAAGATATTACAGATCCTACTGCCTCTCCGCTGCAATTACCAAGAGTAGTTACTTGCTTGTCTCTGCCTACCCAAAAGGTATTACAGATCCTACTGCCTCTCTGCTATAATTACCAAGAGTAGTTACTTGCTTGTCTCTGCCTACCCAAAAGATATTACAGATCCTACTGCCTCTCTGCTACAATTACCAAGAGTAGTTACTTGCTTGTCTCTGCCTACCCAAAATATATTACAGATCCTACTGCCTCTCTGCTACAATTACCAAGAGTGGTTACTTGTTTGTCTCTGCCTACCCAAAAGATATTACAGATCCTACTACCTCTCTGCTACAATTACCAAGAGTAGTTACTTGCTTGTCTCTGCTTACCCAAAAGATATTACAGATCCTACTGCCTCTCTGCTACAATTACCAAGAGTAGTTATTTGCTTGTCTCTGCCTACCCAAAAGATATTACAGATCCTACTGCCTCTCTGCTACAATTACCAAGAGTAGTTACTTGCTTGTCTCTGCTTACCAAAATATATTACAGATCCTACTGCCTCTCTGCTACAATTACCAAGAGTAGTTACTTGTTTGTCTCTGCCTACCCAAAAGATATTACAGATCCTACTGCCTCTCTGCTACAATTACCAAGAGTAGTTACTTGCTTGTCTCTGCTTACCAAAAGATATTACAGATCCTACTACCTCTCTGCTACAATTACCAAGAGTAGTTACTTGCTTGTCTCTGCTTACCCAAAAGATATTACAGATCCTACTGCCTCTCTGCTACAATTACCAAGAGTAGTTACTTGCTTGTCTCTGCTTACCCAAAATATATTACAGATCCTACTGCCTCTCTGCTACAATTACCGAGAGTAGTTACTTGCTTGTCTCTGCCTACCCAAAAGATATTACAGATCCTACTGCCTCTCTGCTACAGCTTACCAAGAGTAGTTACTTGCTTGTCTCTGCCTACCCAAAAGATATTACAGATCCTACTGCCTCTCTGCTACAATTACCAAGAGTAGTTACTTGCTTGTCTCTGCTTACCCAAAAGATATTACAGATCCTACTGCCTCTCTGCTACAATTACCAAGAGTAGTTACTTGCTTGTCTCTGCTTACCCAAAAGATATTACAGATCCTACTGCCTCTCTGCTACAATTACCAAGAGTAGTTATTTGCTTGTCTCTGCCTACCCAAAAGATATTACAGATCCTACTGCCTCTCTGCTACAATTACCAAGAGTAGTTACTTGCTTGTCTCTGCTTACCAAAATATATTACAGATCCTACTGCCTCTCTGCTACAATTACCAAGAGTAGTTACTTGTTTGTCTCTGCCTACCCAAAAGATATTACAGATCCTACTACCTCTCTGCTACAATTACCAAGAGTAGTTACTTGCTTGTCTCTGCCTACCCAAAAGATATTACAGATCCTACTGCCTCTCTGCTACAATTACCAAGAGTAGTTACTTGCTTGTCTCTGCTTACCCAAAATATATTACAGATCCTACTGCCTCTCTGCTACAATTACCGAGAGTAGTTACTTGCTTGTCTCTGCCTACCCAAAAGATATTACAGATCCTACTGCCTCTCTGCTACAATTACCAAGAGTAGTTACTTGCTTGTCTCTGCTTACCCAAAAGATATTACAGATCCTACTGCCTCTCTGCTACAATTACCAAGAGTAGTTACTTGCTTGTCTCTGCTTACCCAAAAGATATTACAGATCCTACTGCCTCTCTGCTACAATTACCAAGAGTAGTTACTTGCTTGTCTCTGCTTACCCAAAAGATATTACAGATCCTACTGCCTCTCTGCTACAATTACCAAGAGTAGTTACTTGCTTGTCTCTGCTTACCCAAAAGATATTACAGATCCTACTGCCTCTCTGCTACAATTACCAAGAGTAGTTACTTGCTTGTCTCTGCCTACCCAAAATATATTACAGATCCTACTGCCTCTCTGCTACAATTACCAAGAGTAGTTACTTGTTTGTCTCTGCTTACCCAAAAGATATTACAGATCCTACTGCCTCTCTGCTACAATTACCAAGAGTAGTTATTTGCTTGTCTCTGCTTACCCAAAATATATTACAGATCCTACTGCCTCTCTGCTACAATTACCAAGAGTAGTTACTTGTTTGTCTCTGCTTACCCAAAAGATATTACAGATCCTACTGCCTCTCTGCTACAATTACCAAGAGTAGTTATTTGCTTGTCTCTGCTTACCCAAAAGATATTACAGATCCTACTGCCTCTCTGCTACAATTACCAAGAGTAGTTACTTGCTTGTCTCTGCCTAACCAAAAGATATTACAGATCCTACTGCCTCTCTGCTACAATTACCAAGAGTAGTTACTTGCTTGTCTCTGCTTACCCAAAATATATTACAGATCCTACTGCCTCTCCGCTACAATTACCAAGAGTAGTTATTTGCTTGTCTCTGCCTACCCAAAAGATATTACAGATCCTACTGCCTCTCTGCTACAATTACCAAGAGTAGTTACTTGCTTGTCTCTGCTTACACAAAAGATATTACAGATCCTACTGCCTCTCTGCTACAATTACCAAGAGTAGTTACTTGCTTGTCTCTGCTTACCAAAAAGATATTACAGATCCTACTGCCTCTCTGCTACAATTACCAAGAGTAGTTACTTGCTTGTCTCTGCCTACCCACAAGATATTACAGATCCTACTGCCTCTCTGCTACAATTACCAAGAGTAGTTACTTGCTTGTCTCTGCCTACCCAAAAGATATTACAGATCCTACTGCCTCTCTGCTACAATTACCAAGAGTAGTTACTTGCTTGTCTCTGCTTACCAAAAAGATATTACAGATCCTACTGCCTCTCTGCTACAATTACCAAGAGTAGTTACTTGCTTGTCTCTGCCTACCCAAAAGATATTACAGATCCTACTGCCTCTCTGCTACAATTACCAAGAGTAGTTACTTGCTTGTCTCTGCCTACCCAAAAGGTATTACAGATCCTACTATCTCTCCGCTACAATTACCAAGAGTAGTTATTTGCTTGTCTCTGCTTACCAAAAAGATATTACAGATCCTACTGCCTCTCTGCTACAATTACCAAGAGTAGTTACTTGCTTGTCTCTGCTTACCAAAAAGATATTACAGATCCTACTGCCTCTCTGCTACAATTACCAAGAGTAGTTACTTGCTTGTCTCTGCCTACCCAAAAGATATTACAGATCCTACTGCCTCTCTGCTACAGCTTACCAAGAGTAGTTACTTGCTTGTCTCTGCTTACCCAAAATATATTACAGATCCTACTGCCTCTCTGCTACAATTACCAAGAGTAGTTACTTGTTTGTCTCTGCTTACCCAAAAGATATTACAGATCCTACTGCCTCTCTGCTACAATTACCAAGAGTAGTTATTTGCTTGTCTCTGCTTACCAAAAAGATATTACAGATCCTACTACCTCTCTGCTACAATTACCAAGAGTAGTTACTTGCTTGTCTCTGCTTACCCAAAATATATTACAGATCCTACTGCCTCTCTGCTACAATTACCAAGAGTAGTTACTTGCTTGTCTCTGCCTACCCAAAAGGTATTACAGATCCTACTGCCTCTCTGCTACAATTACCAAGAGTAGTTACTTGCTTGTCTCTGCTTACCCAAAAGATATTACAGATCCTACTACCTCTCTGCTACAATTACCAAGAGTAGTTATTTGCTTGTCTCTGCTTACCAAAAAGATATTACAGATCCTACTGCCTCTCTGCTACAATTACCAAGAGTAGTTACTTGCTTGTCTCTGCTTACCAAAAAGATATTACAGATCCTACTGCCTCTCTGCTACAGCTTACCAAGAGTAGTTACTTGCTTGTCTCTGCTTACCAAAAAGATATTACAGATCCTACTGCCTCTCTGCTACAATTACCAAGAGTAGTTATTTGCTTGTCTCTGCCTACCCAAAAGATATTACAGATCCTACTGCCTCTCTGCTACAATTACCAAGAGTAGTTACTTGCTTGTCTCTGCCTACCCAAAAGATATTACAGATCCTACTGCCTCTCTGCTACAATTACCAAGAGTAGTTATTTGCTTGTCTCTGCTTACCAAAAAGATATTACAGATCCTACTGCCTCTCTGCTACAATTACCAAGAGTAGTTACTTGCTTGTCTCTGCCTACCCAAAATATATTACAGATCCTACTGCCTCTCTGCTACAATTGGTGGCAAGCGACGGGATTCAAACCGCACAGTAAGTCGTAGGACATGTGATGTATATGAACAGATGGTGAATGGGGACAGATTATACCAGACTAAAGAGAACTGCATTGAAGGAATTACTGGAGGCAAGAGGAATTATTGCCAGCAATAAAACCAAAGCAAGGCTGATTACAGAGCTCATGGAGGGAGACCGGGTAGCAGGTACGGCCGTACCCATGGCGAACAACGAAACTGAATTCCAAAAAGAGATGCGGACCCGGTTGGCTTTTTTTCCGCTACCCCATTCGGAGGAGCTCCTGACACGGACATCAGCAGACGTACAGGAGTACTTGATGATGACCCAACAAACCACCCCGAGACCCAGAGAGGGGCTACCAGTACACTCCAGTGCTGGTACAGGGAAAGCTAAGATTCCCTACCACGCATTCAAGGATCATACCGACACAGAGGATATCGATGGGTACCTACAGGACTTTGAGCGATTATGCCAACTGCATAATATTAGTACCGCTGACCAAGTTCCCCTACTGGCTGGCAAGTTATCCGGGCGGGCCGCTGAAGCCTACCGCACCATACCAGATGAGGACAGCAGGGACTACCAGAAGGTAAAACAGGCCATCCTGACTAGGTATGCTATTACCCCGGAGGCATACTGACAGCGGTTCCGAGACCTGAAGAAGCTGGAGAAAGATACCCACACTGAGTGGGCGCATCGGCTAACCAGGGACGCTAAAGGCTGGTTGCAGGCAGCCCAAGTCACCCAGTTGGAAGACCTTTTACAACTCCTGTTGATGGAGCAATTCTTCCAAGGGGTGTCCACTGAATTGCAAAACTGGCTGAGGGATCGAAAACCGTGCATGGTACATACCGCAGCGACCTTGGCTGACGAATACCAAGACGCTCGGAGAGCTCAACCAACACAGCAACGCTCCAGTATTGGGGTCACCCCAACCCCCACTGCAGCTCCCACACCTCTGCTACCCCATCCTGGAGGGGTTATCTACCCACCCCCTCCCCGATACCAGACTCGATCAGCTATCCGTTGCCATCTTTGTAACCAACAAGGGCACATTCAGAGAGACTGTCCCAGGAACAAGAACCGATCCACCTGGAACAACCAGAACAACTTGTCAAACAACCGGGCAGCTGTACACTGCTACCAGAACAAGCCCTGACTACAGACCCAACCCGCAGTCTTCCACGAGGAACCCTTGGGCATCTTACATGAGGTAAACCCAGTACAAGCCGCTTCGGACAACCTACAAAGCCACCACCAGGTGGTCTATATAGAGGGCCGATGTGTCCAAGGGCTGCGTGACACTGGGGCCACCATAACCTTGCTCTGGCAACATTTAGTTTCCACCAATCAACTCACCAGAGACTGTGTAGCTGTCCGGGTGGCTGGGGGAGCCATTTACAAGATTCCCACAGCCAAAGTACACTTGGATTGGGGAGCAGGGTCGGAGAACGTAGAAGTGGGCCTTATGCAAAATTTGCCCGCAGACGGTATTTTGGGCAATGACTTAGGGGAGCTGACTTCAGCGTTTGCACCCCGAACCTCCCCACAAGCAGCACTGCCCGTGGTTACCCGACAACAGGCCCGCACCAACGCACTGGCTGATCACTCTGAGCTTCAGGTAAGCAATCACTCCCCTAATGTCTCTTGGGCCCCTCCACTAGAGTTTGGTAGCGAAGTGGCCACTGACCCCTCGTTGCAAGTATATAGGGATAAGGTAGACCAGAATCAGGTGGGGTTGGAAGGAGATTTCATTTGTGTTGTCATTTTATTAAATATTTTCGCAAATGAGGTTTAATCTATGTCTTTAGCTATTTTAGCTAGAAGAACTTTGTGATTTCAATCTTGGAATGCTAATTTGATTTCTAAGATCCATATTTATATTTTCCAAGATAATCAATTATTTGGTTCATAATTGGATTCAATTCTTTAACTGTTACTCTGGGCTTCAAGATTGAGTTCTAAGACTAAAACTTTAAGCTTATATTATGTGACAGACCCTTCTGTCAGGACTGAAAGTGTTAACTTTATTTTCTAACCACAAGTGGCTGGCTCCAGCTACAATCTAATTAATGCTTAGCATTCTATTGTTTGATCACCCCCAGAGAGAAACGCCTAAGTGATAAGGAGAGTCAAGAGTGTCCTGTGGTTGAAGTGTTTAAGTAATATAATCCTATTGTATCATGTCAAGGGCGCTTCTCCCTTTTATCTAATGTACAACATTCTTTCAACCCCCATCTGAGGGGGGGTCAAAAACCTGTATAAATCTGTGTGCTGCCTTCAAATAAAGTTGTTATTCTGTTTTAAACCTGAAACTGGCTGGGTTGTGAATTGCTGATTGTCTATGCAGGACATTGTTCATCTGGTATTAACCCTTGGTACACAGTTGGTACCGTAACATTGGTGGCAAGCGACGGAATGAACCTTATCGCCCAGAAGAGCAACTACACAAGCCAGTAACCTCAGCAAGAGGGGGATTACTACAATACTGACTAAGATGGAAGGAGTACCAGGGACAGAAGGAACCAATGGGCCCAGCATAGCAGACAGAACCCCCGCAGAAGCAAGCTTTGATCGGGCGGTTAAAATAAGACTGGCATATTATGGCCCCAACCCATCTGCAGAAATTATCGACCGGGTCATAGCAGCTGTGGAGGCCAACCTACTTCGCCAAAGCGGCGCTGCAGCAAACCCAGTGGAAAAGAGAAAAGTAAATTTTGCAGCTTTTAAAAACTTCCTGGAAACAGAAGGAGAGATTGATGGGTACCTTGCGGATTTTGAGAGGCAATGTGCACTACACAAGGTACCCGCAGAGGACTGGGTCATGATATTATCCGGAAAATTATCCGGCCGGGCCAGTGAGGCTTTTCGGGCCATTCCAGATGAGGAAGTCGGGGATTATAATACTGTAAAAGAGGCTCTGCTCTCCAGGTATGCGGTTACACCGGAGGCATACCGGAGGCGGTTCAGAGACACTGTTAAATTAGCTGGTGATTCCTACCTTGAGTGGGCATGTAAGGTGCACCGCACAGCAGCTCACTGGATAGCGGGGTGCCAAGCCGTATCTGGGGAAGAGGTGCTGCAGCTATTCCTGTTGGAACATTGCTTCGACAAGTTACCCGCAGGAGTTCGAGAGTGGGTTCGGGACCGTAAACCCTCCACCCTGCATGAAGCTGCTCGCCTGGCAGATGAGTATACGGATGCCCGCAAACTGGACACTGCTACCACTAAGCCCCCTGCTAGAGTGGAGTACAGACCCCCAGTCACCCCAGCAGCTGCCAGTTACCAACCCCCGGCGCACCGCTATACCACACGGCCTCTGGCCACGAACTACCCTCAGAGAGCCCGGTTCAATTCGCGGGGCTACTCACAATCGATTCGGTGCTTTGGATGTAAGCAACTAGGGCACAAAAGACCAGAGTGTCCCCTAAATGCAGCGAACCAAGCACAGTCCTGGAGAAGACCTGCCGGTGGAATCACATGTAACCCTCAGCCTGCGGCCCGCTACGTAGAGGCGCAAGAATGCTGGGGCATCCTACATGAGGCAGACCTTGTGCAAGCTGCCCACCGGAATAACCGGCAACTGGTTAAAGTGAATGGGAAGGAGGTCAGTGGTCTATGGGATACTGGTGCTACCATGACCTTGCTTCGAAAGAACTTGGTGTCTGAGAAACAGCACACAGGAGACACTGTGGCTGTGAGGGTAGCAGGGGGCACTGTGTTCCGCCTGCCTGTTGCCAGGGTGCATTTGGATTGGGGAGGGGGCGCTAGACCTGTGAATGTGGGGGTCATGAAGGATTTACCAGCTGATGTTCTCCTTGGAAATACCTTGGTCCCCCTTGTTTCTGCCTATGCTCCCATGGGTCCCGCTGATGTTAACCCTGTGACTACCCGTGCTCAGATCCGTGCAGCAGAGACTGACCCCCCTGCTGCTAAGCCCCAGGACGCTGAGCTCAGTAAATCTCTATCCGCTATTGATACGTGGAAGTCCCGTTACAATGCGCTGATGAAGGAGAAGAGTCACGTAGAGGATGAAATGGTCACGTTAAATAATCATGTAACAGTGCTAGCGGGAGAGAAGAGGAGTGCAGAGGAAAAAGCACGTTTAGAACAGGAATCTCTGCTAGAAAAGCTGCACCGACAGACTGCAGAAAACACCAGCTTGAGAGTGGAACATGAAACATTAAGGACAAACTTAGTGACACTGGAGGAGAAGCTGACGCTGGCTCATAGGGAGGTGCAGCAACTCAAGGGCACCCTATGTCAGTATGAAGGGATTGTGGATACCTATAAAGAGCAGGTACAAAAACCACGTAAAGAAGCCGATGATATTTTGAAGGACTGTTTAGCCCTAGTCGGGGCACTGAAGAGGTTGAACCCTTATTTATACAGACAGGGATTCTCTCTCATAACAGGAATACAGATGGATTGTCCCAGCAAACTGACATGCCTACCACCTCCTAGTCCGGTCATCCCCAGGTTGACCCGCAAAAGGGTCAAGCCGGGTCTGCCGGAGTGTTCCACAAGGGGGGAGCTATGTGACAGACCCTTCTGTCAGGACTGAAAGTGTTAACTTTATTTTCTAACCACAAGTGGCTGGCTCCAGCTACAATCTAATTAATGCTTAGCATTCTATTGTTTGATCACCTCCAGAGAGAAAGTGATAAGAAGAGTCAAGAGTGTCTTGTGGTTGAAGTGTTTAAGTAATATAATCCTATTGTATCATGTCAAGGGCGCTTCTCCCTTTTATCTAATGTACAACATTCTTTCAACCCCCATCTGAGGGGGGGTCAAAAACCTGTATAAATCTGTGTGCTGCCTTCAAATAAAGTTGTTATTCTGTTTTAAACCTGAAACTGGCTGGGTTGTGAATTGCTGATTGTCTATGCAGGACATTGTTCATCTGGTATTAACCCTTGGTACACAGTTGGTACCGTAACATATTAGTTTTCTGTTCTTACTAAGGAATGGAATCCTGAATTCTTCCCCAAGTAACATGTTTATAATTGGAAGTTTTTTCTTCATTCAATTAAGCCTTTTAAAAGTTCAAAGTCAGCTCCCCAAAATTTGCATGTAGGTGCGGTTCTTATTCCAGCTTGGCTGGTAAGGTGCAGGTTAAGACTTTTTTGAAATTTGTTTGGTTCTATTCGATCCAAACTTCTTAGACTTTGGGTACAGAATAGGATTCAGAGTAAAACCGTCTGTGAGAAGTCTTTTTTCTCTATCATATTCCAGCTATTCCAGTAAGACTCACACTTTCCTGAAGTGTGTTTCAGACCTATATGTTTTGGGTACTGGTGAAGTGCGGCTGGTCACCCGTTGGGGCTCAAGCGCTGCTCAGACCTGGAGTTTTCAGGGGTATTTATTCCAGTTTCATTTTAGGAACTGGGTTTTGGGGTTTTATTCAAGACTATTCATTGTCCCAAAGATAGAAAATCTTTTTGAATTGTCATATAAGTGTACCATCTTTTAGAATGGTGTTTATATGGTTTATTCTGCCTTTTTGGTCAGTGATGGCATTATTTGTTTACAATAGATACAATAGATGCATATCTTCATTTTCTGTTTTCATTCAGATTTTCTGAGATTCTCTTTTTTTGACAAAGCATTACCAATTTCTTGTTTTTCCTTCTGGTCTAGCGACAGCTCTAAAAATCTTTTCAAGGTTCTCAGTGTTCCTTATTTGGACGGTATCATGGTACTGGCTCAGTCTTTTCGTTCTGCGGAATCTCATACGATTCAACTTTGTTGTTTCTTCAAGACATGGTTAGAGGATCTTTTTATCAAAAGCTCCTTGATTCCTCTCACAAGGGTCACCTTTTTTTTAGGTTTCCAGATAGATGGTGTCAATGTTTTTGTCTCTAACAGACAAGTGACAAGTTTATTGGGTTCCGTTTGTCGGAACTTTCAGTCTCTATTATTTCCTTCAAGTTGCTATATATGCATGGAAGTTTTAGGT
>NW_026511841.1:0-52440 GCF_027579735.1 Bombina bombina
CTGCAGAAATAAGACAGGAGCTGGATTCTGCCCAAGCAAGTATCCGAGATACTTCTTTCATAGCTTGGGGACTGTGAGTCCCACCCTGATGATTGACATATGCCACTGTTGTGACATTGTCTGTCTGAAAACAAATGAACGGTTCTCTCTTCAACAAAGGCCAAATCTGAAGAACTCTGAAAATTGCACGGAGTTCTAAAATATTGATTGGTAATCTCGTCTCTTGAGATTTCCAAACCCCTTGTGCTGTCAGAGATCCCCAAACAGCTTGCCAACCTGAAAGACTCGCACCTGTTGTGATCACAGTCCAGGTTGGATGAACGAAAGAGGCTCCTTGAACTAAACGCTGGTGATCTAACCACCAAGTCAGAGTGTGTCGAACATTGGGATTTAAGGATATTAATTGGGATATCCTTGTATTATCCCTGCACCATTGGTTCAGCATACAAAGCTGGAGAGGTCTAATGTGAAAATGAGCAAAGGGGATTGCATCCGATGCTGCAGTCATAAGAACTAAAACTTCCATGCACATAGCTACTGAAGGAATTGACTGAGACTGAAGGTTTCGACAGGCTGCAACCAATTTTAAATGTCTCTTGTCTGTTAGAGACAGAGTCATGGACACTGAATCTATCTGGAAACCTAAAAAGGTGACCCTTGTCTGAGGAATCAAAAAACTTTATGGTAAATTGATCCTCCAACCATGTTCTTGAAGAAACAACACTAGTTGATTGGTGTGAGATTCTGCAGAACGTAAAGACTGAGCTAGTACCAATATATCATCCAAATAAGGAAACACTGCAATACCCTGCTCTCTGGTTACAGAGAGCAGGGCACCAAGAACCTTTGAAAAGATTCTTGGAGCTGTTGCTAGGCCAAATGGAAGAGCAACAAATTGGTAATGCTTGTCTAGAAAAGAGAATCTCAGGAACTGATAATGATCTGGATGAATCGGAATATGAAGGTATGCATCCTGCAAGTCTATTGTGGACATATAATGTCCTTGCTGAACAAAAGGCAGAATAGTTCTTATAGTCACCATTTTGAAAGTTTGTACATAACGATTAAACATTTCCAGATCCAGAACTGGTCTGAATGAATTTTCCTTCTTTGGGACAATGAATAGATTTGAGTAGAACCCCAGACCCTGTTCCTGAAAAGGAACTGGCATGATTACCCCTGAGCTGGACTGAGGGCTGCACCTTCATGCGGACTTAGGGGTTGGCTTTTGTTTCTTAAATGGCTTGGATTTATTCCAATTTGAGGAAGGTTTCCAATTGGAAACAGATTCCTTGGGGGAAGGATTAGATTTTTGTTCCTTATTTTGACGAAAGGAACGAAAATGGTTAGAAGCTTTTAGATTTACCCTTAGGTCTTTTATACTGAGGCAAAAAAACTCCCTTCCCCCCAGTAACAGTTAAAATATTAGAATCCAACTGAGAACCAAATAATTGATTACCTTGGAAAGAAAGAGATAGCAATCTAGACTTAGAAGTCATATCAGCATTCCAAGATTTAAGCCATAAAGCTCTTCTAGCTAAAATAGCTAAAGACATAGATCTAACATTAATTTTGATGCTATCAAAAATGGCATCACAAATAAAGTGATTAGCATGTTGCAGTAAGCGAACAATGTTGGATAAATCAGAATCCAATTCATGTTGCGCTAAATTCTCCAACCACAAAGTTGATGCAGCTGCAACATCAGCCAAAGAAATTGCAGGCCTGAGAAGATGACCTGAATATAAATAAGCTTTCCTTAGATAAGATTTAAGTTTCCTATCTAAATGATCTGTAAAAGAAGTACTATCTTCCATAGGAATAGTGGTGCGTTTAGGAAGAGTAGAAATAGCCCCATCAACTTTGGGGATCTTTTCCTAAAGCTCTATTGAAATTGCTGGTAAAGGATACGATTTTTTAAACCTTGAAGAAGGAATAAAAGAAGTACCCGGCTTATTCCATTCCTTAGAAATCATATCAGAAATAGCATCAGGAACAGGAAAAACCTCTGGAGTAACCACAGGAGGTTTAAAAACAGAATTTAAGCGTTTGCTAGTTCTAATATCAAGAGGACTAGTTTCCTCAATATCCAAAGTAATTAACACTTCTTTTAACAAAGAACGAATATACTCCATTTGAAATAAATAAGTAGATTGTCAGAGTCAATATCTGAGGAAGGATCTTCTGAATCAGATTGATCCTCATCAGAGGAGGATAATTCATTATGTTTTCGGTCATTTGAAATTTCATCAACTTTATGAGAAGTTTTAAAAGACCTTTTACGTTTATTAGAAGTCGGAAAAGCAGACAAAGCCTTCTGAATAGAATCAGTAACAAATTCTTTAAAATTCATAGGTATATCATGTACATTAGAAGCTGAAGAACAGCAACAGGCAATGTACTATTACTGATGGATACATTATCTGCATGTAAAAGTTTATCATGACAACTATTACAAATGACCTGAAAAATTTCGCCAAAGTTATCAATAAAGCTGTCAAAAAGTACGGGGCGATGAGCAGTGGACTGTGATAGTTATCACTCATCCGATCTCGCTGCTCTTCGGCTTTTTGACAGCTTTATTGACAAGCTGTCACTAAGCACCCACACTAACTACCCCGCAACTAAATAAAGTTATTAACCCCTAAACCGCCACTCCTAGACCCCGCCGCAACTCTTATAAATGTATTAACCCCTAAACCGCCACTCCCGGACACCGCCGCCACCTACATTTTACCTAGTAACCCCTATCCTGCCCCCCCTATACCGCCGCCACCTATAATAGAGTTATTAACCCCTTTCCTGCCGATCCTGGACCCCGCCGCAACTAAATAAATAGTTTCACTTATTAACCCCTAATCTGCCCCCCCTACACCGTCGCCACCTATAATACATTTATTAACCCCTATCCTGCCCCCCCCCACACCGCCGCCACTGTAATAAAATTATTAACCCCTAAACCTAAGTCTAACACTAACCCTAACAACCCCCTAACTTAAATATTAATTAAATAAATCTAAATAATATTTCTCTTATTAACTAAATCAATTTTATTTAAAACTAAATACTTACCTTGAAAATAAACCCTAATATAGCTACAATATAAATAATAATTATATTGTAGCCATCTTAGGATTTATTTTTATTTTACAGGCAACTTTCAATTTATTTTAACTAGGTACAATAGCTATTAAATAGTTAATAACTATTTATTAGCTACCTAGTTAAAATAAAGAGAAATTTACCTGTAAAATAAAAACTAACCTAAGTTACAATTACAGTAGAAAATAAAATGCCAAGGTACAGCGCTACACTGCCCCTACTGGGGGTTGTGTGGCTAAAGATGGTGTCCAAAAGTTAAAATCTAAAACTATAAAAATATGTAGATATAAAATTGTAGATGGTAGAGTTCAAAGAAATAAAATATGTGGTCAAAATGACAATTATTTAATTCAAAATACAATATAAAAACAATACAATCAAGTAAAACTCATGTACACCCTATATAAAGAGTTGCACAGCAATCTATGCTATTTCCTTAAGTAAATGGTGTGAGTAAATACCCAATCCGATAAATCCTAAATGGCTGTCCTATTATATGTCTAGGTTAAATTACTAGGTAAGAGTTAAAGGTGTCCAGGTGCAAAAATTAGATTCCAATCATATATAAGTGTAAGTGTCCATAAAAGCAGTTGTCCAGAAAGGCCTATTTCATCCAAAAAGTATAAATGTCCTGAAAAAAGTAGGTGGTTATCCAAATGCTCCAATAGTGTCTTAAAAATCCAATATTTGAGTGAAAAGGAAAAAATATATGTGAAACTGTGGATGTTAAAAAAACTAAAAAATCCAAAAAATATCCAAAATGTATCCAAAAATAAAAATTAAAGATTTTGAGAAAGATGATGGTGTGAGAAAAAATATATAATGATGTGAAAAAAAATGAGGATACTAATTAAAGGTGTACACCTAAAAAAGCCCTAAAACTGTGTCAAAAAAGGGGAGACATGAAAAAAACCCTATGTGAAAAATAGTCCTTAATGAAAAAATAGTGAATCCTTTGTGTTATAAATGATTTTGTTAGAAGTATATTCCAAAGTGATTGTATGTAGCCTTGGAATATCTAAATAGAATGTTCAAAAGTGGAATAACTGTTAGTGGTGTAGGTATTGATGAAATAATATTCCTCTTCTCAAAGGTTGTATCAGTGTTTAGGATATCCTCTTGTACCTATAAAAGTGTACAAAGAAAAAACATAGTGCAATAAAGTCACCTTAAAAGTAGCAATAAAAGTATTCTACTCACCAGATATAGTCTGAGCTGCAATACCAGTATATAGCCAACGCGTTTCGGTCCCCAAGGACCTTTCTCAAGACTGGTAGCAGCTTTGGGGCTTCTACACCTTAAGTGTATTTGGGTAGCCAATGAGGTAATTCCGACTTTTGTGCTCAAATTTCGCGCCCAAAATTTGATGCCGAAATAACTCCACATTTTCAAAATATATCATATTGATTACCCCATCTAAGTGTGCCTTAGTTTTAGTGTGTTATGTATCTTTTAGTTATTCTTTTAAAAGGTTTGGTATCCTACTCCTTATCGTCGACTTACCGGATGTTGACACCGGATGTTTGTGCCGACCGGAAGTGACGCTAAACGTGTATGTGTTTCCTGTCTGGCATCGTGCTTGCTTAGCGGTTAAGAGCAAATCTCTTGCACGTGCCAGCTGGTTCAAGGTGATAGTATAAATGGGGAAAGGAAGGACAAAATAGATGTGTCCAAAAACAGGCAAAATATGCATTCAGCAATCAGTAAAAAAATGATATATGAAAGTGTGGGTATTATATATAAGAAGGGTTATAAAAACGTACTTAGTTACTTGAAATATTTTAGTGGTATTTCTAGCTCAGATATCTGGTAAGTTTGGAAAAAATAGATATAAGATATACATATATCTGTAATGGTTATATATATATATATGCGTAAGCATAATAAAATTTAAGGATGAGGATAATACAAACAAAGTTCTAACAAGGAGTATATTAAAAATATATTAGAAATATTACAGAAATCATATATTAAAATCTACCAGTGTCTACATATCATTAAAACTCTTAGATGGAGCTTTCTTACACTTGATGGAGCGTCTCCATAAGAACAGACTACAGGGAGTGCAGAATTATTAGGCAAATGAGTATTTTGACCACATCATCCTCTTTATGCATGTTGTCTTACTCCAAGCTGTATAGGCTCGAAAGCCTACTACCAATTAAGCATATTAGGTGATGTGCATCTCTGTAATGAGAAGGGGTGTGGTCTAATGACATCAACACCCTATATCAGGTGTGCATAATTATTAGGCAACTTCCTTTCCTTTGGCAAAATGGGTCAAAAGAAGGACTTGACAGGCTCAGAAAAGTCAAAAATAGTGAGATATCTTGCAGAGGGATGCAGCACTCTTAAAATTGCAAAGCTTCTGAAGCGTGATCATCGAACAATCAAGCGTTTCATTCAAAATAGTCAACAGGGTCGCAAGAAGCGTGTGGAAAAACCAAGGCGCAAAATAACTGCCCATGAACTGAGAAAAGTCAAGCATGCAGCTGCCAAGATGCCACTTGCCACCAGTTTGGCCATATTTCAGAGCTGCAACATCACTGGAGTGCCCAAAAGCACAAGGTGTGCAATACTCAGAGACATGGCCAAGGTAAGAAAGGCTGAAAGACGACCACCACTGAACAAGACACACAAGCTGAAACGTCAAGACTGGGCCAAGAAATATCTCAAGACTGATTTTTCTAAGGTTTTATGGACTGATGAAATGAGAGTGAGTCTTGATGGGCCAGATGGATGGGCCCGTGGCTGGATTGGTAAAGGGCAGAGAGCTCCAGTCCGACTCAGATGCCAGCAAGGTGGAGGTGGAGTACTGGTTTGGGCTGGTATCATCAAAGATGAGCTTGTGGGGCCTTTTCGGGTTGAGGATGGAGTCAAGCTCAACTCCCAGTCCTACTGCCAGTTTCTGGAAGACACCTTCTTCAAGCAGTGGTACAGGAAGAAGTCTGCATCCTTCAAGAAAAACATGATTTTCATGCAGGACAATGCTCCATCACACGCGTCCAAGTACTCCACAGCGTGGCTGGCAAGAAAGGGTATAAAAGAAGAAAATCTAATGACATGGCCTCCTTGTTCACCTGATCTGAACCCCATTGAGAACCTCTGGTCCATCATCAAATGTGAGATTTACAAGGAGGGAAAACAGTACACCTCTCTGAACAGTGTCTGGGAGGCTGTGGTTGCTGCTGCACGCAATGTTGATGGTGAACAGATCAAAACACTGACAGAATCCATGGATGGCAGGCTTTTGAGTGTCCTTGCAAAGAAAGGTGGCTATATTGGTCACTGATTTGTTTTTATTTTGTTTTTGAATGTCAGAAATGTATATTTGTGAATGTTGAGATGTTATATTGGTTTCACTGGTAAAAATAAATAATTGAAATGGGTATATATTTGTTTTTTGTTAAGTTGCCTAATAATTATGCACAGTAATAGTCACCTGCACACACAGATATCCCCCTAAAATAGCTAAAACTAAAAACAAACTAAAAACTACTTCCAAAAATATTCAGCTTTGATATTAATGAGTTTTTTGGGTTCATTGAGAACATGGTTGTTGTTCAATAATAAAATTAATCCTCAAAAATACAACTTGCCTAATAATTCTGCACTCCCTGTATTTCTGAAACTCCAACATGTTGTGTTTCTCATATTTGTATTTCTTTCATGTAATTAGCAAGAGTCCATGAGCTAGTGACGTATGGGATATACATTCCTACCAGGAGGGGCAAAGTTTCCCAAACCTCAAAATGCCTATAAATACACCCCTCACCACACCCACAAATCAGTTTTACAAACTTTGCCTCCCGTGGAGGTGGTGAAGTAAGTTTGTGCTAGATTCTACGTTGATATGCGCTCCGCAGCAGGTTGGAGCCCGGTTTTCCTCTCAGCGTGCAGTGAATGTCAGAGGGATGTGAAGAGAGTATTGCCTATTTGAATTCAATGATCTCCTTCTACGGGGTCTATTTCATAGGCTCTCTGTTATCGGTCGTAGAGATTCATCTCTTACCTCCCTTTTCAGATCGACGATATACTCTTATATATACCATTACCTCTACTGATTCTCGTTTCAGTACTGGTTTGGCTTTCTACTACATGTAGATGAGTGTCCTGGGGTAAGTAAGTCTTATTTTTGTGACACTCTAAGCTATGGTTGGGCACTTTTATATAAAGTTCTAAATATTTGTGTTTAAACATTTATTTGCCTTGATTCAGGATGTTCAATATTCCTTATTTCAGACAGTCAGTTTCATTATTTGGGATAATGCATTTGAATAATCTATTTTTTCTTACTTTAAAATTTGACTTTTTTCCCTGTGGGCTGTTAGGCTCGCGGGGGCTGAAAATGTTTCATTTTATTGCGTCATTCTTGGCGCGGACTTTTTTGGTGCAAAACATTTTCTTTGTTATTTCCGGCGTCATACTTGTCACCGGAAGTTGCGTCATTTTTGACGTTTTTTGCGCCAAAAGTGTCGGCGTTACCGGATGTGGCGTCATTTTTTGACGCTAAAAGCATTTAGGCGCCAAATAATGTGGGCGTCTTTTTTTGGCGCTAAAAAATATGGGCGTCATTATTGTTTCCACATTATTTAAGTCTCATTGTTTATTTGCTTCTGGTTGCTAGAAGCTTGTTCACTGGCATTTTTTCCCATTCCTGAAACTGTCATTTAAGGAATTTGATCAATTTTGCTTTATATGTTGTTTTTTCTATTACATATTGCAAGATGTCTCAGATTGACCCTGAATCAGAAGATACTTCTGGAAAATCGCTGCCTGATGCTGGATCTACCAAAGTTAAGTGTATTTGCTGTAAACTTGTGGTATCTGTTCCTCCAGCTGTTGTTTGTAATGAATGTCATGACAAACTTGTTAATGCAGATAATATTTCCTTTAGTTATGTTACATTACCTGTTGCTGTTCCATCAACATCTAATACTCAGAGTGTTCCTGTTAACATAAGAGATTTTGTTTCTAAATCCATTAAGAAGGCTATGTCTGTTATTCCTCCTTCTAGTAAACGTAAAAGATCTTTTAAAACTTCTCATTTTTCAGATGAATTTTTAAATGAACATCATCATTCTGATTCTGATAATGATTTCTCTGGTTCAGAGGATTCTGTTTCAGAGGTTGATGCTGATAAATCTTCATATTTATTCAAAATGGAATTTATTTGTTCTTTACTTAAAGAAGTCTTAATTGCATTAGAAATAGAGGAATCTGGTCCTCTTGATACTAAATCTAAACGTTTAAATAAGGTTTTTAAATCTCCTGTAGTTATTCCAGAAGTTTTTCCTGTCCCTGATGCTATTTCTGAAGTAATTTCCAGGGAATGGAATAATTTGGGTAATTCATTTACTCCTTCTAAACATTTTAAGCAATTATATCCTGTGCCATCTGACAGATTAGAGTTTTGGGACAAAATCCCTAAGGTTGATGGGGCTATCTCTACTCTTGCTAAACGTACTACTATTCCTACAGCAGATAGTACTTCCTTTAAGGATCCTATAGATAGGAAAATTGAATCCTTTCTAAGAAAAGCTTACTTATGTTCAGGTAATCTTCTTAGACCTGCTATATCTTTAGCGGATGTTGCTGCAGCTTCAACTTTTTGGTTGGAAGCTTTAGCGCAACAAGTAACAGATCATAATTCTCATAGCATTGTTAATCTTCTTCAACATGCTAATAATTTTATTTGTGATGCCATCTTTTGATATCATTAGGGTTGATGTCAGGTATATGTCTCTAGCTATTTTAGCTAGAAGAGCTTTATGGCTTAAAACTTGGAATGCTGATATGTCTTCCAAGTCAACTTTGCTTTCCCTTTCTTTCCAGGGTAATAAATTATTTGGTTCACAGTTGAATTCTATTATTTCAACTGTTACTGGGGGGAAAGGAACTTTTTTACCACAGGATAAAAAAATCTAAAGGTAAATTTAGGTCTACTAATCGTTTTCGTTCCTTTCGTCACAATAAGGAACAAAAGCCTGATCCTTCCCCTACAGGAGCGGTATCAGTTTGGAAACCATTTCCAGTCTGGAATAAATCCAAGCCTTTTAGAAAGCCAAAGCCAGCTCCCAAGTCAACATGAAGGTGCGGCCCTCATTCCAGCCCAGCTGGTAGGGGGCAGATTACGATTTTTCAAAGAAATTTGGATCAATTCGATTCACAATCTTTGGATTCAGAACATTGTTTCACAAGGGTACAGAATAGGCTTCAAGATAAGGCCTCCTGCAAGAAGATTTTTTCTTTCCCGTGTCCCAGTAAATCCAGTGAAGGCTCAAGCATTTCTGAAATGTGTTTCAGATCTAGAGTTGGCTGGAGTAATTATGCCAGTTCCAGTTCTGGAACAGGGGCTGGGGTTTTACTCAAATCTCTTCATTGTACCAAAGAAGGAGAATTCCTTCAGACCAGTTCTGGATTTAAAAATATTGAATCATTATGTAAGGATACCAACATTCAAAATGGTAACTATAAGGACTATTCTGCCTTTTGTTCAGCAAGGGCATTATATGTCCACAATAGATTTACAGGATGCATATCTGCATATTCCAATTCATCCAGATCACTATCAGTTTCTGAGATTCTCTTTCCTAGACAAGCATTACCAGTTTGTGGCTCTGCTGTTTGGCCTAGCAACAGCTCCAAGGATTTTTACAAAGGTTCTCGGTGCCCTTCTGTCTGTAATCAGAGAACAGGGTATTGTGGTATTTCCTTATTTGGACGATATCTTGGTACTTGCTCAGTCTTCACATTTAGCAGAATCTCATACGAATCGACTTGTATTGTTTCTTCGAGAACATGGTTGGAGGATCAATTTACCAAAAAGTTAATTGATTCCTCAGACAAGGGTAACCTTTTTAGATTTCCAGATAGATTCAGTGTCCATGACTCTGTCTCTGACAGACAAGAGACGTCAAAAATTGGTTTCAGCTTGTCGAAACCTTCAGTCTCAATCATTCCCTTCGGTAGCCTTATGCATGGAAATTCTAGGTCTTATGACTGCTGCATCGGACGCGATCCCCTTTGCTCGTTTTCACATGCGACCTCTTCAGCTCTGTATGCTGAACCAGTGGTGCAGGGATTATACAAAGATATCTCAATTAATATCTTTAAAACCGATTGTACGACACTCTCTGACGTGGTGGACAGACCACCATCGTTTAGTTCAGGGGGCTTCTTTTGTTCTTCCTACCTGGACTGTGATTTCAACAGATGCAAGTCTGACAGGTTGGGGAGCTGTTTGGGGGTCTCTGACAGCACAAGGGGTTTGGGAATCTCAGGAGGTGAGATTACCAATCAACATTTTGGAACTCCGTGCAATTTTCAGAGCTCTTCAGTCATGGCCTCTTCTAAAGAGAGAGTCGTTCATTTGTTTTCAGACGGACAATGTCACAACCGTGGCATATGTCAATCATCAAGGAGGGACTCACAGTCCTCTGGCTATGAAAGAAGTATCTCGAATACTGGTATGGGCGGAATCCAGCTCCTGTCTAATTTCTGTGGTTCATATCCCAGGTATAGACAATTGGGAAGCGGATTATCTCAGTCGCCAAACGTTACATCCGGGCGAATGGTCTCTTCACCCAGAGATATTTCTTCAGATTGTTCAAATGTGGGGACTTCCAGAAATAGATCTGATGGCTTCTCATCTAAACAAGAAACTTCCCAGGTATCTGTCCAGATCCAGGGATCCTCAGGCGGAGGCAGTGGATGCATTGTCACTTCCTTGGAAGTATCATCCTGCCTATATCTTTCTGCCTCTAGTTCTTCTTCCAAGAGTGATTTCCAAAATTCTAAAGGAGTGCTTGTTTGTTCTGCTGGTGGCTCCAGCATGGCCTCACAGGTTTTGGTATGCGGATCTTGTCCGGATGGCCACTTGCCAACCGTGTACTCTTCCGTTAAGACCAGACCTTCTATCGCAAGGTCCTTTTTTCCATCAGGATCTCAAATCCTTAAATTTGAAGGTATGGAGATTGAACGCTTGATTCTCAGTCATAGAGGTTTCTCTGACTCTGTGATTAATACTATGTTACAGGCTCGTAAATCTGTATCTAGGAAGATATATTATCGAGTCTGGAAGATTTACATTTCTTGGTGTTTTTCTCATCATTTTTCTTGGCATTCTTTTAGAATTCCTAGAATTTTACAGTTTCTTCAGGATGGTTTGGATAAAGGTTTGTCTGCAAGTTCCTTGAAAGGACAAATCTCTGCTCTTTCTGTTCTTTTCCACAGAAAGATTGCTAGTCTTCCTGATATTCATTGTTTTGTACAAGCTTTGGTTCGTATAAAACCTGTTATTAAGTCAATTTCTCCTCCTTGGAGTTTGAATTTGGTTCTGGGGGCTCTTCAAGCTCCTCCGTTTGAACCTATGCATTCGCTGGACATTAAATTACTTTCTTTTTTGTTTCTTTTGGCCATCTCTTCTGCTAGAAGAGTTTCTGAATTATCTGCTCTTTCTTGTGTCTCCTTTTCTGATTTTTCATCAGGATAAGGCGGTGTTGCGAACTTCTTTTAAATTTTTACCTAAGGTTGTGAATTCTAACAACATTAGTAGAGAAATTGTGGTTCCTTCATTGTGTCCTAATCCTAAGAATTCTAAGGAAAGATAGTTGCATTCTTTGGATGTAGTTAGAGCTTTGAAATATTATGTTGAAGCTACTAAAAATTTCCGAAAGACTTCTAGTCTATTTGTTATCTTTTCCGGTTCTAGGAAAGGTCAGAAGGCCTCTGCCATTTCTTTGGCGTCTTGGTTAAAGTCTTTGATTCATCATGCTTATGTCGAGTCGGGTAAAACTCCACCTCAAAGGATTACAGCTCATTCTACTAGGTCAGTTTCTACTTCCTGGGCGTTTAGGAATGAAGCTTCGGTTGATCAGATTTGCAAAGCAGCAACTTGGTCTTCTTTGCATACTTTTACTAAATTCTACCATTTTGATGTGTTTTTTTCTTCTGAAGCAGTTTTTGGTAGAAAAGTACTTCAGGCAGCTGTTTCAGTTTGATTCTTCTGCTTATAATTTCAGTTGTTTTCATTATAAGATTTAAACTTTGTTTTGGGTGTGGATTATTTTCAGCGGAATTGGCTGTCTTTATTTTATCCCTCCCTCTCTAGTGACTCTTGCGTGGAAGATCCACATCTTGGGTATTCATTATCCCATACGTCACTAGCTCATGGACTCTTGCTAATTACATGAAAGAAAACATAATTTATGTAAGAACTTACCTGATAAATTCATTTCTTTCATATTAGCAAGAGTCCATGAGGCCCACCCTTTTTTTGTGGTGGTTATGATTTTTTTGTATAAAGCACAATTATTCCAATTCCTTATTTTTTTATGCTTTCGCACTTTTTTCTTATCACCCCACTTCTTGGCTATGCGTTAAACTGATTTGTGGGTGTGGCGAGGGGTGTTTTTATAGGCATTTTGAGGTTTGGGAAACTTTGCCCCTCCTGGTAGGAATTTATATCCCATACGTCACTAGCTCATGGACTCTTGCTAATATGAAAGAAATGAATTTATCAGGTAGGTTCTTACATAAATTATGTTTTTATTGATTTGGGAATGATCCAATAGATTTCGGGGGCAAAGAGTAAAATCCAAAATCGGATATATACATTATAGACCTATATCCATGGGAAAGTATATATACAAAAGTTTATATAAAAAAAGTATATATAAAAAACCTCTGGTTGGTCTAAAAGAGAATTTTGGGGATAAAGTAGGTTTGGTTTGTTTTTAAAAGTTATTTAAAAAATAATTATTTAAAAACTAATTATTTAAAAACCTCTTCTTTTATAAAAAAACCTCTTTAAAACTCTAAATAGATCGGGGATAAAAACTTTTATTTGAGATAATCCACTTTCTTCCCATTTAACATCTTAGTGTGTTGGGATATCTTAATGGAGAGTAGTAGGAGACAAACTTTAAGTAGAGTAATTTCTTTATAATAAATGGAATACTTCTGTGTTGCTATTCAGACCTTTGGGGAAGGTGCAATCTAGCATAAAGATCCACTTCGATTCTACTTTTAAAAGTTGTTTTTCAAAGTCCCCCCCTCTCCAATTTTTAATGGGTCTGCTTATTCCCATATATTTAAAGGTTTTATTACTACCTTTATGTGTATCTTTAAAATGTTTATATAGTGGAAAATCCTCTTTCCCCCACTTTATCTGCAGAAGGTGCTCGCGGATTCTGTCTCTGAGTTTCCTAGAGGTTTGTCCTACATATTGTAATCCGCATCCGCATTCTATTAGGTATATGATGCCCGAATCTTGGCATCTAATCATCTCTTTCATATTAAAAGACTCCTGTGTGATATTTGATTTAAATGTATGGCTTTTTTTGCCATGTTTGCAAGCTTTGCATGAGAGGCATGGGAAGAAGCCTTTTAGTTGTTTCCCATGTACATTTTTTGTTGTTGTTGTCTTCCTGGTCTCTCTAGGGACACTGGGGGCGATCAATGTTTTCAAGTTTTTTGTTTTTCTATAAATGAATGTGGGGGATTCTATTAAATCCTTCCCAATTATATTGTCCTCTTTAAGAAAGTGCCAGTGCTTTTTTATTATTTTTTCAATTAGAAATCTATTTTCACTGTATTCGGAGATAAAAGGTACCTTTATGGTATTTTCTTCTTCTGAAATTGTTTCTTTGTTTTTGTATTTCAGCATGGATCCTCTATACATTTTCTCCACTTCTTCTATAGTTTTGTTTATCGTTTCCACATCATATCCTCTATCTATGAATCTGTCTTTTAGGACTTTTGACTGTTCCTTCCATTTTTCTGTGTCCTAGCAGTTCCTTCTGATTCTCATTAGCTGTCCTTTCGGGATATTGGATTTCCATCTATGATGGTGGCAGATAGTTTGATGGATGTAGTTACTACAGTCTACATCCTTGAAATATGTGGAGGTAGAAAGTCTTCCTTCCTTTACCATTATGTTTAAATCTAAGAAATGAATATTGTTCTTACTAATTTCATACGTGAATTTTAAGTTCATAGTGTTGTTATTCATTACACTTATAGTGTGTTGGAGATCTTCCACAGATCCTCTCCATATGATGAGTATGTCATCTATGTATCTCTTGTATAGGACCAGGTCTGCGCCTGCTGGGCAGGAGTCCCAAAATAGGTTCTCCCATTTTCCCATATATAAGTTCGCATAGCTAGGCGCAAACCTGGTCCCCATAGCTGTTCCGCATATCTGGTTGTAGAATACTCCTCTGTTGTTAAAGTAATTGTGACTTAGTATATAGGAAATTCCTTCCAGAACGAACTCTCTTTGTTCTTGGCTCAGTTCGCTATCTTTCTCCATGAAGTACTTCACCGCTTCTAGACCCAAATCATGTGGGATGCTCGTGTAAAGAGCAGTGACGTCACAGGTTGCTAGAATATATTGGTCGTCCCATTCTAGGTGATTCAGTAAATTGAGAACTTCCGTTGAGTCTTTGAGATAAGATGGTAATTTTTGTACATGTTTTTGTAGTCTCCTATCGATGTATTCTGATAGGTTACAAGTGATTGAACCGATACCTGATATAATAGGCCTCCCGGGAGGGTTTTCCAGCCTTTTGTGTATCTTAGGTAGGTAATAAAATACAGGTATCCTTGGATGTTTCATAGATATTTACCTGTATTCATGATTGTTGATAATACCTCTCCATTTGGATGATATAAGTATGGAGTCTAGTTCTTCCTTATATCTTCTTGTGGGGTCTGAATTCAACACTTGATAAGTGTCAGAATCCCCTAGGATTCTCTCTGACTCCTTGTTGTAATCTTCTTTATTCAAGATTACGATTCCCCCTCCTTTATCTGCCGGTTTTACTATGATATTTTTGTTTTCTTCTAGACTCTTAATGGTATTTATTTGTGTCTTAGTCATATTTTGATGGAATTTCTTAATTTTGTGGTATTTCAATTTCTTTATGTTGTCACACACTACATTTTCAAATGTTTCTATGTGAGGTCCCTTATGTGTTATAGGGAAGAAAGTGGACTTCGGTTTGAGATCCGAATAGTTAGGCTTCTCTTGTGCCTGATTCCCAATATCTCTTATGTTTGTATTTGATTGCGAATTTGTATTTCTTTGTGAATTGATTTTTTCTAATGCAGATTTACAGAAAAATCTTTTGAGGGTGAGTTTCCTCACCAATTGTTTGACATGTGTATAGGTCTGGAATTTATCCAGTCCTCTTGATGGAGCAAATGATAGACCTAGAGTCAGTACTTCATTATCCTTCTCACTCAGTGTAATATTGCTCAAATTGTATATCCCTCTGCTCTTTGTGTTTGTTGGGTTATTCATATGATTATTAGCAAGGTAGCTCGTAGAGGGTATGGCAATTGATTCCTTCTCACATGTATTATGTGCCTGTGATGTGGTCTGAGACTTCTTTTTTATCCTTGAGCCTGCTCTTCTGCCTCTGTGGGTTTTCTTTTTAGACTTTGGATTGGAGACTCTTCTACATCCTGTGTTCTAATTTTTCTCTTTGATTGTTTGTTTCTGTCTACGAGTGTCACATTGCCTTCCCCTAAAAAATGAAAATTATCATGATCTGTAATAGTGCCTGATGGTTGAGTGTTTGTGTTCCTCAGGGTTGGGGGGGTGGAGCTATTAAGATCATCATTTTGTCTTAGATTTTCAAATCGGTTTGAGGTTGGTGTAGGAGTATCGACCCAATAGTTCCTATGTCTATTATTGTATGTATCTCTATATTGGTAGTTCTGATATTTCTAAGTTACAATTACACCTAACACTACACTATACTTTAATAAATTATTCCTATTTAAAACTAAATACTTACCTGTAAAATAAACCCTAAGTTAGCTACAATGTAATTAATAATTATATTGTAGCTATATTAGGATTTATATTTATTTTACAGGTAACTTTGTATTTATTTTAGCTAGTTAGAATAGTTATTAAATAGTTATTAACTATTTAATAACTACCTAGCTAAAAGAAATACAAAATTACCTGTAAAATAAATCCTAACCTAAGTTACAATTAAACCTAACACTACACTATCATTAAATTAATTAAATAAATTACCTACAAATAACTACAATTAAATTCGATTAAATAAACTAACTAAAGTACAAAAAATAAAAAAAGCTAAGTTACAAAAAATAAAAAAAATAAGTTACAAACATTTCAAAAATATTACAACAATTTTAAGTTACTTCCACCTAATCTAAGCCCCCTAATAAAATAACAAAGCCCCCCAAAATAAAAAAAATCCCTACCCTATTCTACATTAAAAAGTTACCAGCTCTATTACCTTACCAGCCCTTAAAAGGGCCTTTTGCGGGGCATGCCCAAAGAAAACAGCTCTTTGCCTGTAAAATAAAAATACAACCCACCCAACATT
Organism: Bombina bombina; assembly: GCF_027579735.1. Classification (NCBI taxonomy): domain Eukaryota; kingdom Metazoa; phylum Chordata; class Amphibia; order Anura; family Bombinatoridae; genus Bombina; species Bombina bombina. Next base: position 16,476 of record NW_026511841.1, read on the forward strand.
AAAACCCACCACCCTCATACCCCTACTCTAACCCAAACCCCCCTTAAATAAACCTAACACTACCCCCCTGAAGATCATCCTACCTTTAGCCGCCTTCAGCCAGCCAACCCACCGATGGAACTGAAGAAGAGATCCGGAGCGGCAGAAGTCATCATCCAAGGGGCACTGAAGAAGTCTTCCATCCGATTGAAGTCATCATCCAAGGGGCGCTGAAGAGGTCTTCCATCTGATTGAAGTCTTCATCCAAGCGGCGTCTTCAATCTTCATCCATCCAGAGCGGAGTGGCCAATCGGAATAAAGGTAGGAAAAATCTGATTGGCTGATTCAATCAGCCAATCAGATTGAAGTTCAATCCGATTGACTGATCCAATCAGCCAATCAGATTGAGCTCGCATTCTATTGGCTGATCGGATCTATTGGCTGATGGGATCCGCCACCTCCAGGGTTTGAAAACCAGGCACGCTGGGCCAGAAAAGTGCCGAGCGTACCTGCTAGTTTTTTGATAACTAGCAAAAGTAGTCAGATTGTGCCAAACTTGTGTGCGGAACATCTGGAGTCACTTAAGAATCGATCTGTGTCGGACTGAGTCAGGCGGATCGAAGCTTACGTCACAAAATTCTACTTTTGCTGGTGTCTAGGGCTTGATAACTTAGGCAAATCAGCCTCGCCAAAAATACGCTGCGGAATTCCAGCGTATTTGAGGTTGACGGCTTGATAACTAGGGGCCATAAACTCCACAAGTTTACAACAAATGCACTTAGCTTTGGTAGAACCGATATCAGGCAGCAAAGTTCCAACAGATACTTCTGAGACAGGATTAGATTGAGACATCTTACAAAATGTAAAAGAAAAACAACATATAAAGCAAAATTATCAATTTCCTTATATGACAGTTTCAGGAATGGGAAAAAAATTGAAATAGTATAGCCCTCTGACATAGGAAAAGGCAAGGGGCAAATGGAAATGGGGTGTTAAAATAATGAAAATATTTGGTGCCAAGTATGACACACAACGTAACTGAAATTTTTTTGGCGCTAACAACATCCGTAAATGACACACTCGCGTCACTAACGACGCAACCTTGTGCAAGGAACTCGGCGTCAACGACACCAGAAATGACGAACTTGCGTCAACGGACGTACTTTCGCGCCAAAAATCCCCACGCCAAGAATGACGCAATAAAGTTTGGCATTTGGCACACACGCGGGCCTAATTTTGCCGCCCGCAATTTGAAAAGAAAAAAATCAGTCAATTTGAAAAAAAGACTAAACCCCAGGTAAGAAAAATATTTCTTAATATGTTTATTTTCCCCAAATATGAAACTGACAGTCTGCAAAAAGGAAATACATGAACCTGACTCATGGCAAATATAAATACAATACATATATTTAGAACTTTATATTAATGCATAAAGTGCCAAACCATAGCTGAGGTGTCTTAAGTAATAAAAACATACCTCTAGATTTAGAGTTCTGCGGCCAAAGGGGTGCGTTAGCTAAGCGTGATTTTTTCCCCCGCACCTTTTAAATACTGCTGGTATTTAGAGTTCACAGAAGGGCTGCGTTAGGCTCCAAAAAGGGAGCGTATAGCATAATTTACCGCCACTGCAACTCTCAATACCAGCGGTGCTTACGGACGTGGCCAGCTTCAAAAACGTGCTCGTGCACGATTCCCCCATAGGAAACAATGGGGCCGTTTGAGCTGAAAAAAAACCTAACACCTGCAAAAAAGCAGCGTTCAGCTCCTAACGCACCCCCATTGTTTCCTATGGGGAAACACTTCATACGTCTGCACCTAACACCCTAACATGTACCCCGAGTCTAAACACCCCTAACCTTACACTTATTAACCCCTAATCTGCCGCCCCCGCTATCGCTGACCCCTGCATATTTTTTTATTTTATTATTTATTTAATTTTTTTAACCCCTAATCTGCCGCTCCGTACACCGCCGCCACCTACGTTATCCCTATTTCCCCCTATTCTGCTGCCCCTAACACCGCCGACCCCTATATTATATTTATTAACCCCTAATCTTCCGCCCCCAATGTCGCCGCCACATACCTACACTTATTAATCCCTAATCTGCCGACCGGACCTCACCGCTACTATAATAAAGTTATTAACCCTTAATCCGCCTCACTCCCGCCTCAATAACCCTATAATAAATTGTATTAACCCCTAATCTGCCCTCCCTGACATCGCCGACACCTAACTTCAAGTATTAACCCCTAATCTGCCGACCGGACCTCACCGCTACTCTATTAAATTTATTAACCCCTAAAGCTAAGTCTAACCCTAACATTAACACCCCCTAAATTAAATATAATTTTTATCTAACAAAATAAATTAACTCTTATTAAATAAATTATTCCTATTTAAAGCTAAATACTTACCTGTAAAATAAACCCTAATATAGCTACAATATAAATTATAATTATATTGTAGCTATTTTAGGATTAATATTTATTTCACAGGCAACTTTGTATTTATTTTAACCAGGTACAATAGCTATTAAATAGTTAAGAACTATTTAATAGCTACCTAGTTAAAATAATTACAAAATTACCTGTAAAATAAATCCTAACCTAAGTTACAATTAAACCTAACACTACACTATCAATAAATTAATTAAATAAAATACCTACAAATAAATACAATTAAATAAACTAAATAAAGTACAAAAAATAAAAAAAGAACTAAGTTACAAAAAATAAAAAAATAATTTACAAATATTAGAAAAAGATTACAACAATCTTAAGATAATTACACCTACTCTAAGCCCCCTAATAAAATAACAAAGCCCCCCAAAATAAAAAAATGCCCTATCCTATTCTAAAATACAAATAGAAAAGCTCTTTTACCTTACCAGCCCTTAAAAGGGCCTTTTGCGGGGCATGCCCCAAAGAATTCAGCTCTTTTGCCTGTAAAAAAAAACATACAATACCCCCCCAACATTACAACCCACCACCCACATACCCCTAATCTAACCCAAACCCCCCTTAAATAAACCTAACACTAAGCCCCTGAAGATCTCCCTACCTTATCTTCACCACGCCCGGTAGATCCGTCCAGAGGAGCCTCCGAAGTCTTCATCCAAGCCCAAGCGGGGGCTGAAGAAATCCATCATCGGCCAATCAGAATTTTCCTACCTTAATTCCGATTGGCTGATAGAATCCTATCAGCCAATTGGAATTCGAGGGACGCCATCTTGGATGACGTCATTTAAAGGAACCGTCATTCGGCGAGTAGGCGTCGGTAGAAGAGGATGGATCCGCGTCGGCTGGAAGAAGATGGCTCCGCTCCGCTCCGGATGGATGAAGATTGAAGATGCCGCTTGATAGAAGACTTCAGCCCGATGATGGACCTCTTCAGCGCCCGCTTGGATCAAGACTTCAGCCCGATGATGGACCTCTTCAGCGCCCGCTTGGATCAAGACTTCAGCCAGATGTTGGACCTCTTCAGCCCGATGATGGACTTCTTCAGCCCCCGCTTGGGCTTGGATGAAGACTTCGGAGGCTCCTCTGGACAGATCGGTGATACCCGGAGTGGTGAAGATAAGGTAGGGAGATCTTCAGGGGCTTAGTGTTAGGTTTATTTAAGGGGGGTTTGGGTTAGATTAGGGGTATGTGGGTGGTGGGTTGTAATGTTGGGGAGGGTATTGTATGTTTTTTTTTACAGGCAAAAGAGCTGAATTCTTTGGGGCATGCCCCGCAAAAGGCCCTTTTAAGGGCTGGTAAGGTAAAAGAGCTTTTCTATTTGTATTTTAGAATAGGGTAGGGCATTTTTTTTATTTTGGGGGGCTTTGTTATTTTATTAGGGGGCTTAGAGTAGGTGTAATTAGCTTAAAATTGTTGTAATCTTTTTCTAATGTTTGTAAATTATTTTTTTATTTTTTGTAACTTAGTTCTTTTTTTTATTTTTTGTACTTTAGTTAGTTTATTTAATTGTATTTATTTGTAGGTATTTTATTTAATTAATTTATTGATAGTGTAGTGTTAGGTTTAATTGTAGATATTTGTAGGTATTTCATTTAATTAATTTATTGATAGTGTAGTGTTAGGTTTAATTGTAACTTAGGTTAGGATTTATTTTACAGGTAATTTTGTAATTATTTTAACTAGGTAGCTATTAAATAGTTCTTAACTATTTAATAGCTATTGTACCTGGTTAAAATAAATACAAAGTTGCCTGTAAAATAAATATTAATCCTAAAATAGCTACAATATAATTATAATTTATATTGTAGCTATATTAGGGTTTATTTTACAGGTAAGTATTTAGCTTTAAATAGGAATAATTTATTTAATAAGAGTTAATTTATTTCGTTAGATAAAAATTATATTTAACTTAGGGGGGTGTTAGGGTTAGACTTAGCTTTAGGGGTTAATAAATTTAATAGAGTAGCGGTGAGCTCCAGTCGGCAGATTAGGGGTTAATACTTGAAGTTAGGTGTCGGCGATGTTAGGGAGGGCAGATTAGGGGTTAATACTATTTATTATAGGGTTATTGAGGCGGGAGTGAGGCGGATTAGGGGTTAATAACTTTATTATAGTAGCGGTGAGGTCCGGTCGGCAGATTAGGGGTTAATAAGTGTAGGTAGGTGGCGGCAACATTGGGGGTGGCAGATTAGGGGTTAATAAATATAATATAGGGTCGGCGGTGTTAGGGGCAGCAGATTAGGGGTACCTAGGGATCACGTAGGTTGCGACAGATTAGGGGTTAAAATAATTTATTAGAGTGGCGGCAATGTGGGGGGGCCTTGGTTTAGGGGTACATAGGTAGTTTATGGGTGTTAGTGTACTTTAGAGCACAGTAGTTAAGAGCTTTATGAACCGGCGTTAGCCCAGAAAGCTTTTAACTCCTGGCTTTTCTCTGCGGCTGGAGTCTTGCCGTTAGATTTCTAATGCTCACTTCAGCCAAGACTCTAAATACCGGCATTAGAAAGATCCCATTGAAAAGATAGGATACGCAAATGGCGTAGGGGGATCTGCGGTATGGAAAAGTTGCGGCTGCAAAGTGAGCGTTAGACCCTTTCATGACTGACTCTAAATACCAGCGGGCGGCCAAAACCAGCGTTAGGAGCCCCTAATGCTGGTTTTGACGGCTAACGCCAAACTCTAAATCTAGGCGATACTTACCGAAAAACACCCATCCACATATAGCACATAGCCAAACCAGTACTGAAACAGTTATCAGTAGAGGTAATGGTATATGAGAGTATATCGTCGATCTGAAAAGGGAGGTAGGAAATTAATCTCTACGACCGATAACAGAGAACCTATGAAATAGATCTCCCGTTAGGAAAACCATTGCATTCAATAGGTGATACTCCCTTCACGTCCCTCTGACATTCACTGTACTCTGAGAGGAACTGAGCTTCAAAATGCTGAGAAGCGCATATCAACGTAGAAATCTTAGCACACACTTACTTCACCACCTCCATAGGAGACAAAGTTTGTAAAACTGAATTGTGGGTGTGGTGAGGGGTGTATTTATAGGCATTTTGAGGTTTGGGAAACTTTGCCCCTCCTGGTAGGATTGTATATCCCATACGTCACTAGCTCATGGACTCTTGCCATTGCCAATTACATGAAAGAAAAGCCCTTTTAAGGGCTATTGGTAGTTTAGCATTAGATTAGGGGGTGTTTTATTTTGGGGGGCTTTTTTATTTTCATAAGGATTAGGTTTTATTTTTATTTTTTGGGGGGTTTTAGACAGGGTTTTTGTATTTTTTTTTTAATTTTTTTTTTAGATTAGGGATGGGCAGCAAAAGAGCTGAATGCCCTTTTTTGGGCAATGTCCATACAAATGCCCTTCTCAGGGCAATGGATAGTTTAGGTTTTGGTGGGTGGTGGGTGGTAAGGGACATAGAATTTTTTGTAACTGCAAAAGAGCTGTTTAACTTAGGGCAATGCCCTACAAAAAGGCCTTTTAAGGGCTACTGGTAGTTCAGCATTGGATTGGGGGTTGCTTTTATTTTTTTGGTGGGGAGGCTTTTTAATTTTCATAGGGATTAGGTTTAATTTTTATTTTTGATAATTTGTTTTTTTTCTGTAGTTCAATTTTTTTAATTTTTTTTATTTACAACACTTAGGCCTAGATTTAGAGTTTGGCGGTAGCCGTGAAAACCAGCGTTAGAGGCTCCTAACGCTGGTTTTAGGCTACCGCCGGTATTTGGAGTCAGTCAACTTTGTATTTATTTTAACCAGGTACAATAGCTATTAAATAGTTAAGAACTATTTAATAGCTAAAATAGTTAAAATAATTACAAATTTTTCCTGTAAAATAAATCCTAACCTAAGTTACAATTAAACCTAACACTACACTATCAATAAATAAATTAAATAAAATACCTACAATTACCTACAATTAAACCTAACACTACACTATCAATAAATTAATTAAATACAATACCTACAAATAACTACAATTAAATAAACTAACTAAAGTACAAAAAATAAAAAAGAACTGTTACAAAAAATAAAAAATATTTACCAACATTAGAAAAATATTACAACAATTTTAAACTAATTACACCTACTCTAAGCCCCCTAATAAAATAACAAAGCCCCCCAAAATAAAAACATGCCCTACCCTATTCTAAATTACAAAAGTTCAAAGCTCTTTTACCTTAACAGCCCTGAACAGGGCCCTTTGCGGGGCATGCCCCAAGAAATTCAGCTCTTTTGCCTGTAAAAAAACACATACAATACCCCCCCCCAACATTACAACCCACCACCCACATACCCCTAATCTAACCCAAACCACCCTTACATAAACCTAACACTAAGCCCCTGAAGATCTTCCTACCTTGTCTTCACCATGCCAGGTATCACCGATTGTTCCAGGCTCCGAAATCTTCATCCAAGCCCAAGCGGGGGCTAGACATCCATCATCCGACGGCTGAAGAAGTCCAGAAGAGGGTCCAAAGTCTTCATCCTATCCGGGAAGAAGAGTAGATCCGGACCGGCAACCATCTTCTTCCAAGCGGCATCTTCTATCTTCATCCGATGAGGACCGGCTCCATCTTGAAGACCTCCATCGCGGATCCATCCTTCTTCTCCGACGACTTCCCGACGAATGACGGTTCCTTTAAGGGACGTCATCCAAGAAGGCGTCCCTCGAATTCCGATTGGCTGATAGGATTCTATAAGCCAATCGGAATTAAGGTAGGAAAATTCTGATTGGCTGATGGAATCAGCCAATCAGAATCAAGTTCAATCCGATTGGCTGATTCAATCAGCCAATCAGATTGAGCTCGCATTCTATTGGCTGATCGGAACAGCCAATAGAATGCAAGCTCAATCTGATTGGCTGATCGGATCAGCCAATCGGATTGAACTTGATTCTGATTGGCTGATTCCATCAGCCAATCAGAATTTTCCTACCTTAATTCCGATTGGCTGATAGAATCCTATCAGCCAATCGGAATTCGAGGGACACCATCTTGGATGACGTCCCTTAAAGGAACCGTCATTCGGCGGGAAGTCGTCGGAGAAGAAGGATGGATCCGCGATGGGGTTTGGGTTAGATTAGGGGTATGTGGGTGGTGGGTTGTAATGTTGGGGGGGGTATTGTATGTTTTTTTTTACAGGCAAAAGAGCTGAATTCTTTGGGGCATGCCCCGCAAAGGGCCCTGTTCAGGGCTGGTAAGGTAAAAGAGCTTTGAACTTTTGTAATTTAGAATAGGGTAGGGAATTTTTTTATTTTGGGGGGCTTTGTTATTTTATTAGGGGGCTTAGAGTAGGTGTAATTAGTTTAAAATTGTTGTAATTTTGTTCTAATGTTTGTAAATATTTTTTTATTTTTTGTAACTTAGTTCTTTTTTATTTTTTGTACTTTAGTTAATTTATTTCATTGTATTTATTTGTAGGAATTGTATTTAATGTATTTATTGATAGTGTAGTGTTAGGTTTAATTGTAGATAATTGTAGGTAGTTTATTTAATTAATTTATTGATAGTTTAGTGTTAGGTTTAATTGTAACTTAGGTTAGGATTTATTTTACAGGTAATTTTGTAATTATTTTAACTATTTTAGCTATTAAATAGTTCTTAACTATTTAATAGCTATTGTACCTGGTTAAAATAAATACAAAGTTACCTGTAAAATAAATATTAATCCTAAAATAGCTATAATATAATTATAATTTATATTGTAGCTATATTAGGGTTTATTTTACAGGTAAGTATTTAGCTTTAAATAGGATTAATTTATTTAATAAGAGTTAATTTATTTAGTTAGATTTAAATTATATTTAACTTAGGGGGGTGTTAGTGTTAGGGTTAGATTTAGCTTTAGGGGTTAATACATTTATTAGAATAGCGGTGAGCTCCAGTCGGCAGATTAGGGGTTAATGTTTGAAGTTAGGTGTCGGCGATGTCAGGGAGGGCAGATTAGGGGTTAATACTATTTATTATAGGGTTATTGAGGCGGGAGTGAGGCGGATTAGGAGTTAATACATTTATTATAGTAGCGCTCAGGTCTGGTCGGTAGATTAGGGGTTAATAAGTGTAGTTAGGTGGAGGCGACGTTGTAGGCGGCAGATTAGGGGTTAATAAATATAATATAGGGGTCGGCGATGTTAGGGCAGCAGATTAGGGGTACATAGGGATAATGTAGGTGGCAGGGGTGTACGGAGCGGCAGATTAGGGGTTAAAAATAATATGCAGGGGTCAGCGATAGCGGGGGCGACAGATTAGGGGTTAATAAGTGTAATGTTAGGGGTGTTTAGATTTGGGGTACATGTTAGGGTGTTAGGTGCAGACGTAGGAAGTGTTTCCCCATAGGAAACAATGGGGCTGCGTTAGGAGCTGAACGCGGCTTTTTTGCAGGTGTTAGGGTTTTTTTCAGCTCAAACAGCCCCATTGTTTCCTATGGGGATATCGTGCACGAGCACGTTTTTTAAGCTGGCCGCGTCCGTAAGCAACTCTGGTATCAAGAGTTGCAGTGGCGTTAAATATGCCTGTACGCTCCCTTTTTGGAGCCTAACGCAGCCATTCTGTGAACTCTCAATACCAGAGTTATTTAAAAGGTGCGGCCAGAAAAAAGCCAGCGTTAGCTACGCGGATCGTTACCGACAAAACTCTAAATCTAGCCGATAGACTGCCCTCCGGGCAGGCTTACCATCTAGTATATATATAATAAATATTTTTTTAAGAATAAATAGAACATATTATGCTATGTTAAGAACATTGGAATGTGAAATATTCCTAATTTGTGTTGTTAGCACACTTGGTTAAACACGATCGGGTTTGTGCTCTAGTGCAGGTGTTTTTTTCTCTCCACTTTTCGCACTCCATTGACGTCTATTGTGGAACATGTTAACGAGTTCTCGATATAGAAAGTTCGGCTCCTTGCATGTGTTGGGTTTTCACTCGCACGCAATTCAATTTGTAATGCAGTGCAACTCAATGCGAGCAAAAAGCCTCTGTCTAGCAAAGTTAACACATGACCCAGAACGATAAATTGTACTTCATTCATACTCTAGCCCTAAATTTGCAAAACTAGGGCCATTAACACTGGCACCAACATGCAGCGAGGCCAGTGTTACTAAAACTGGCACCAGAAGACTCGTACGTGGCTTGTCATACTGTTATCCAGAGTACAGTGTCCCTAAATAGCAACAATTATTTTATGATAAAGCTGAACAAATAGAGAAATATGTTTATACAGAGTAATTGAGAAGCATTCCTGTATATAGTTGGTAATTCATTATATATATATTTAGGTGTAAATATTGTTTCCTTACATTAATAAAAATATAGTATTACATACAGTACCAAAGTGATTCTGTCCCACACCCTGAAATAAGGTCTTTACACCCCCCTCCTCTGCCCTTCTGTGTTTACTGGCCCTTTAATAAAAATATAGTAGTACATATAGTACCAATGTGATTCTGTCCCACACCCTGAAATAAGGTCTTTACACACCCCCTCCCTCTGCGCTACTGTGTTTAATTGGCCCTTTAATAAAAATGTAGTAGTACATACAGTACCAATATGATTCTGTCCCACACCCTGAAATAAGGTCTTTACACCCCCTGCCTCTGCCCTATTGTGTTTACTGGCCCTTTAATAAAAATATAGTAGTACATACAGTACCAATGTGATTCTGTCCCACACCCTGAAATAAGGTCTTTACACACCCCCTCCTCTGCCCTACTGTGTTTACTGGCCCTTTAATAAAAATATAGTAGTACATACAGTACCAATATGATTCTGTCCCACACCCTGAAATAAGGTCTCTACACACCCCTCCTCTGCCCCTATGTGTTTACTGGCCCTTTAATAAAAATATAGTAGTACATACAGTACCAATGTGATTCTGTCCCACACCCTGAAATAAGGTATTTACACACACCCTCCCTCTGCCCTACTGTTTTTACTGGCCCTTTAATAAAAATATAGTAGTACATACAGTACCAATGTGATTCTGTCCCACACCCTGAAATAAGGTCTTTACACACACACCCTGCCTCTGCCCTTCTTTGTTTACTGGCTCTTTAATAAAAATATATTAGTACATACAGTACCAATGTGATTCTGTCCCACACCCTGAAATAAGGTCTTTACACCCCCTCCTCTGTCCTACTGTGTTTACTGGCTCTTTAATAAAAATATAGTAGTACATACAGTACCAATGTGATTCTGTCCCACACCCTGAAATAAGGTCTTTACACACCCCCTCCATCTGCCCTACTGTGTTTACTGGCCCTTTAATAAAAATATAGTAGTACAAATAGTACCAATGTAATTCTGTCCCACACCCTGAGAAATAAGGTCTTAACACCCCCTCCCTCTGCCCTACTGTGTTTACTGGCCCTTTAATAAAAATATAGTAGTACATACAGCACCAATGTGATTCTGTCCCACACCCTGAAATAAGGTCTTTACACACCCCCTCCCTCTGCCCTACTGTGTTTACTGGCCCTTTAATAAAAATATAGTAGTACATACAGTACCAATGTGATTCTGTCCCACTACCTGAAATAAGGTCTTTACACCCCCTCCCTCTGCCCTACTGTGTTTACTGGTCCTTTAATAAAAATTTAGTAGTACATACAGTACCAATGTGATTCTGTCCCACACCCTGAAATAAGGTCTTTACACACCCTCCCTCTGCCCTACTGTGTTTACTGGTCCTTTAATAAAAATATAGTAGTACATACAGTACAAATGTGATTCTGTCCCACACCCTGAAATAAGGTCTTTACACCCCCTCCCTCTGCCCTACTGTGTTTACTGGTCCTTTAATAAAAATATAGTAGTACAAATAGTACCAATGTGATTCTGTCCCACACCCTGAAATAAGGTCTTTACACACCCCTCCTCTGCCCTATAGTGTTTACTGGCCCTTTAATAAAATTATAATAGCACATACAGTACCAATGTGATTCTGTCCCACACCCTGAAATAAGATCTTTACACACCCCCTCCCTCTGCCCTACTGTGTTTACTGGCCCTTTAATAAAAATATAATAGTACATACAGTACCAATGTAATTCTGTCCCACACCCTGAAATAAGGTCTTTACACCCCCTCCCTCTGCCCTACTGTGTTTACTGGTCCTTTAATAAAAATATAGTAGTACATACAGTACCAATGTGATTCTGTCCCACACCCTGAAATAAGGTCTTTACACACCCCCTCCCTCTGCCCTATAGTGTTTACTGGCCCTTTAATAAAAATATAGTAGTACAAATAGTACCAATGTAATTTTGTCCCACACCCTGAAATAAGGTTTTTACACACCCCCTCCTCTGCCCTATAGTGTTTACTGGCCCTTTAATAAAAATATAGTAGTACGTACAGTACCAATGTGATTCTGTCCCACACCCTGAAATAAGGTCTTTACACCCCCTCCTTTTGCCCTTCTGTGTTTACTGGTCCTTTAATAAAAATATAGTAGTACATACAGTACCAATGTGATTCTGTCCCACACCCTGAAATAAGGTCTTTACACACCCCCTGCCTCTGCCCTTCTGTGTTTACTGGCCCTTTAATAAAAATATAGTAGTACATACAGTTCCAATGTGATTCTGTCCCACACCCTGAAATAAGGTCATTACACACCCCCTCCCTCTGCCCTACTGTGTTTACTGGTCCTTTAATAAAAATATAGTAGTATATACAGTACCAATGTGATTCTGTCCCACACCCTGAAATAAGGTCATTACACACCCCCTCCCTCTGCCCTACTGTGTTTACTGGCCCTTTAATAAAAATATAGTAGTACATACAGTACCAATGTGATTCTGTCCCACACCCTGAAATAAGGTCTTTACACACCCCCTCCCTCTGCCCTACTGTGTTTACTGGCCCTTTAATAAAAATATAGTAGTACATACAGTACCAATGTGATTCTGCCCCACACCCAGAAATAAGGTCTTTACACACCCCCTCCCTCTGCCCTACTGTGTTTACTGGCCCTTTAATAAAAATATAGTAGTACAAATAGTACCAATGTAATTCTGTCCCACGCCCTGAAATAAGGTCTTTACACACACCCTCCTCTGCCCTATAGTGTTTACTGACCCTTTAATAAAAATATAGTAGTACATACAGTACTAATGTGATTCTGTCCCACACCCTGAAATAAGGTCATTACACACCCCCTCCCTCTGCCCTACTGTGTTTACTGGCCCTTTAATAAAAATATAGTAGTACGTACAGTACCAATGTGATTCTGTCCCACACCCTGAAATAAGGTCTTTACACACCCCCTCCCTCTGCCCTACTGTGTTTACTGGCCCTTTAATAAAAATATAGTAGTACATACAGTACCAATGTGATTCTGCCCCACACCCTGAAATAAGGTCATTACACACCCCCTCCCTCTGCCCTACTGTGTTTACTGGCCCTTTAATAAAAATATAGAAGTACGTACAGTACCAATGTGATTCTGTCCCACACCCTGAAATAAGGTCTTTACACACCCCCTCCCTCTGCCCTACTGTGTTTACTGGCCCTTTAATAAAAATATACTAGCACATACAGTACCAATGCGATTCTGTCCCACACCCTGAAATAAGGTCTTTACACATCCCTCCCTCTGCCCTACTGTGTTTACTGGTCCTTTAATAAAAATATAGTAGTACATACAGTACCAATGTGATTCTGCAACACACCCTGAAATAAGGTCTTTACACACCCCCTCCCTCTGCCCTTCTGTGTTTACTGACCCTTTAATAAAAATATAGTAGTACATACAGTACCAATGTGATTCTGTCCCACACCCTGAAATAAGGTCTTTACACACCCCCTCCTCTGCCCTTCTGTGTTTACTGGCCCTTTAATAAAAATATAGTAGTACGTACAGTACCAATGTGATTCTGTCCCACACCCTGAAATAAGGTCTTTACACACCCCCTCCTCTGCCCTTCTGTGTTTACTGGCCCTTTAATAAAAATATAGTAGTACGTACAGTACCAATGTGATTCTGTCCCACACCCTGAAATAAGGTCTTTACACACCCCCTGCCTCTGCCCTTCTGTGTTTACTGGCCCTTTAATAAAAATATAGTAGTACATACAGTTCCAATGTGATTCTGTCCCACACCCTGAAATAAGGTCTTTACACACCCCCTCCCTCTGCCCTACTGTGTTTACTGGCCCTTTAATAAAAATATAGTAGTACATACAGTACCAATGTGATTCTGTCCCACACCCTGAAATAAGGTCTTTACACACCCCCTCCCTCTGCCCTACTGTGTTTACTGGCCCTTTAATAAAAATATAGTAGTACATACAGTACCAATGTGATTCTGCCCCACACCCTGAAATAAGGTCTTTACACACCCCCTCCCTCTGCCCTACTGTGTTTACTGGCCCTTTAATAAAAATATAGTAGTACAAATAGTACCAATGTAATTCTGTCCCACGCCCTGAAATAAGGTCTTTACACACACCCTCCTCTGCCCTATAGTGTTTACTGACCCTTTAATAAAAATATAGTAGTACATACAGTACTAATGTGATTCTGTCCCACACCCTGAAATAAGGTCATTACACACCCCCTCCCTCTGCCCTATTGTGTTTACTGGCCCTTTAATAAAAATATAGTAGTACGTACAGTACCAATGTGATTCTGTCCCACACCCTGAAATAAGGTCTTTACACACCCCCTCCCTCTGCCCTACTGTGTTTACTGGCCCTTTAATAAAAATATAGTAGTACATACAGTACCAATGTGATTCTGCCCCACACCCTGAAATAAGGTCATTACACACCCCCTCCCTCTGCCCTACTGTGTTTACTGGCCCTTTAATAAAAATATAGTAGTACGTACAGTACCAATGTGATTCTGTCCCACACCCTGAAATAAGGTCTTTACACACCCCCTCCCTCTGCCCTACTGTGTTTACTGGCCCTTTAATAAAAATATACTAGCACATACAGTACCAATGCGATTCTGTCCCACACCCTGAAATAAGGTCTTTACACATCCCTCCCTCTGCCCTACTGTGTTTACTGGTCCTTTAATAAAAATATAGTAGTACATACAGTACCAATGTGATTCTGCAACACACCCTGAAATAAGGTCTTTACACACCCCCTCCCTCTGCCCTACTGTGTTTACTGGCCCTTTAATAAAAATATAGTAGTACATACAGTACCAATGTGATTCTGTCCCACACCCTGAAATAAGGTCTTTACACACCCCCTCCTCTGCCCTTCTGTGTTTACTGCCCCTTTAATAAAAATATAGTAGTACACACAGTACCAATGTGATTCTGTCCCACACCCTGAAATAAGGTCTTTACACACCCCCTCCCTCTGCCCTTCTGTGTTTACTGGCCCTTTAATAAAAATATAGTAGTACATACAGTACCAATGTGATTCTGTCCGACACCCTGAAATAAGGTCTTTACACACCCCCTCCCTCTGCCCTACTGTGTTTACTGGTCCTTTAATAAAAATATAGTATTACATACAGTACCAATGTGATTCTGTCCCACACCCTGAAATAAGGTCTTTACACACCCCCTCCCTCTGCCCTTCTGTGTTTACTGGTCCTTTAATAAAAATATAGTAGTACATACAGTACCAATGTGATTCTGTCCCACACCCTGAAATAAGGTCTTTACACCCCCTCCTCTGCCCTATAGTGTTTACTGGTCCTTTAATAAATATATAGTAGTACATACAGTACCAATGTGATTCTGTCCCACACCCTGAAATAAGGTCTTTACACACCCCCTCCTCTGCCCTACTGTGTTTACTGGCCCTTTAATAAGAATATAGTAGTACATACAGTACCAATGTGATTCTGTCCCACACCCTGAAATAAGGTCTTTACACACCCTCTCCCTCTGCCCTACTGTGTTTACTAGCCCTTTAATAAAAATATAGTAGCACATACAGTACCAATGTGATTCTGTCCCACACCCTGAAATAAGGTCTTTACACACACCCTCCCTCTGCCCTACTATGTTTACTGGCCCTTTAATAAAAATATAGTAGTACACACAGTACCAATGTGATTCTGTCCCATACCCTGAAATAAGGTCTTTACACCCCCTCCTCTGCCCTTCTGTGTTTACTGGCCCTTTAATAAAAATATAGTAGTACATACAGTACCAATGTGATTCTGTCTCACACCCTGAAATAAGGTCTTTACACCCCCTCCTCTGCCCTTCTGTGTTTACTGGCCCTTTAATAAAAATATAGTAGTACATACAGTACCAATGTGATTCTGTCCCACACCCTGAAATAAGGTCTTTACACACTCCCTCCTCTGCCCTACTGTGTTTACTGGCCCTTTAATAAAAATATAGTAGTACACACAGTACCAATATGATTCTGTCCCACACCCTGAAATAAGGTCTTTACACACTCCCTCCTCTGCCCTACTGTGTTTACTGGCCCTTTAATAAAAATATAGTAGTACATACAGTACCAATGTGATTCTGTCCCACACCCTGAAATAAGGTCTTTACACACCCCCTCCCTCTGCCCTACTATGTTTACTGGCCCTTTAATAAAAAATATAGTAGTACACACAGTACCAATGTGATTCTGTCCCACACCCTGAAATAAGGTCTTTATACCCCCTCCCTCTGCCCTTCTGTGTTTACTGGCCCTTTAATAAAAATATAGTAGTACATACAGTACCAATGTGATTCTGTCCCACACCCTGAAATAAGGTCTTTACACACCCTCTCCCTCTGCCCTACTGTGTTTACTGGCCCTTTAATAAAAATATAGTAGTACATACAGTACCAATGTGATTCTGTCCCACACCCTGAAATAAGGTCTTTACACACCCTCTCCTCTGCCTTACTGTGTTTACTGGCCCTTTAATAAAAATATAGTAGTACATACAGTACCAATGTGATTCTGTCCCACACCCTGAAATAAGGTCTTTACACCCCCCTCCTCTGCCTTACTGTGTTTACTGGCCCTTTAATAAAAATATAGTAGTACATACAGTACCAATGTGATTCTGTCCCACACCCTGAAATAAGGTCTTTACACACCCCCTCCCTCTGCCCTACTGTGTTTACTGGCCCTTTAATAAAAATATAGTAGTACATACAGTACCAATGTGATTCTGTCCCACACCCTGAAATAAGGTCTTTACATACCCCCTCCCTCTGCCCTAATGTGTTTACTGGCCCTTTAAAAAAAATGTAGTAGTACATACAGTACCAATGTGATTCTGTCCCACACCCTGAAATAAGGTCTTTACACACCCCCTCCCTCTGCCCTACTGTGTTTACTGGCCCTTTAATAAAAATATAGTAGTACACACAGTACCAATGTGATTCTGTCCCACACCCTGAAATAAGGTCTTTACACACCCCTTCCCTCTGCCCTATAGTGTTTACTGGCCCTTTAATAAAAATATAGTAGTACATACAGTACCAATGTAATTCTGTCCCACACCCTGAAATAAGGTCTTTACACACCCCCTCCCTCTGCCCTACTGTGTTTACTGGCCCTTTAATAAAATATAGTAGTACATACAGTACTAATGTGATTCTGTCCCACACCCTGAAATAAGGTCTTTACACCCCCTCCCTCTGCCCTACTGTGTTTACTGGCCCTTTAATAAAAATATAGTAGTACATACAGCACCAATGTGATTCTGTCCCACACCCTGAAATAAGGTCTTTACACACCCCCTCCCTCTGTCCTTCTGTGTTTACTGGCCCTTTAATAAAAATATAGCAGCTCATACAGTACCAATGTGATTCTGTCCCGCACCCTGAAATAAGGTCTTTACACCCCCTCCCTCTGCCCTACTGTGTTTACTGGCCCTTTAATAAAAATATAGTAGTACATACAGTACCAATGTGATTCTGTCCCACACCCTGAAATAAGGTCTTTACACACCCCCTCCCTCTGCCCTTCTGTGTTTACTGGCCCTTTAATAAAAATATAGTAGTACACCCAGTACCAATGTGATTCTGTCCCACAACCTGAAATAAGGTCATTACACCCCCTCCCTCTGCCCTACTGTGTTTACTGGCCCTTTAATAAAAATATAGTAGTACACACAGTACCAATGTGATTCTGTCCCACACCCTGAAATAAGGTCATTACACACCCCCTCCCTCTGCCCTACTGTGTTTACTGGCCCTTTAATAAAATATAGTAGTACATACAGTACTAATGTGATTCTGTCCCACACCCTGAAATAAGGTCTTTACACCCCCTCCCTCTGCCCTACTGTGTTTACTGGCCCTTTAATAAAAATATAGTAGTACATACAGTACCAATGTGATTCTGCCCCACACCCAGAAATAAGGTCTTTACACACCCCCTCCCTCTGCCCTACTGTGTTTACTGGCCCTTTAATAAAATATAGTAGTACAAATAGTACCAATGTAATTCTGTCCCACGCCCTGAAATAAGGTCTTTACACACACCCTCCTCTGCCCTATAGTGTTTACTGACCCTTTAATAAAAATATAGTAGTACATACAGTACTAATGTGATTCTGTCCCACACCCTGAAATAAGGTCATTACACACCCCCTCCCTCTGCCCTACTGTGTTTACTGGCCCTTTAATAAAAATATAGTAGTACGTACAGTACCAATGTGATTCTGTCCCACACCCTGAAATAAGGTCTTTACACACCCCCTCCCTCTGCCCTACTGTGTTTACTGGCCCTTTAATAAAAATATAGTAGTACATACAGTACCAATGTGATTCTGCCCCACACCCTGAAATAAGGTCATTACACACCCCCTCCCTCTGCCCTACTGTGTTTACTGGCCCTTTAATAAAAATATAGTAGTACGTACAGTACCAATGTGATTCTGTCCCACACCCTGAAATAAGGTCTTTACACACACCCTCCCTCTGCCCTACTGTGTTTACTGGCCCTTTAATAAAAATATACTAGCACATACAGTACCAATGCGATTCTGTCCCACACCCTGAAATAAGGTCTTTACACATCCCTCCCTCTGCCCTACTGTGTTTACTGGTCCTTTAATAAAAATATAGTAGTACATACAGTACCAATGTGATTCTGCAACACACCCTGAAATAAGGTCTTTACACACCCCCTCCCTCTGCCCTTCTGTGTTTACTGACCCTTTAATAAAAATATAGTAGTACATACAGTACCAATGTGATTCTGTCCCACACCCTGAAATAAGGTCTTTACACACCCCCTCCTCTGCCCTTCTGTGTTTACTGGCCCTTTAATAAAAATATAGTAGTACGTACAGTACCAATGTGATTCTGTCCCACACCCTGAAATAAGGTCTTTACACCCCCTCCTTTTGCCCTTCTGTGTTTACTGGTCCTTTAATAAAAATATAGTAGTACATACAGTACCAATGTGATTCTGTCCCACACCCTGAAATAAGGTCTTTACACACCCCCTGCCTCTGCCCTTCTGTGTTTACTGGCCCTTTAATAAAAATATAGTAGTACATACAGTTCCAATGTGATTCTGTCCCACACCCTGAAATAAGGTCTTTACACACCCCCTCCCTCTGCCCTATAGAGTTTACTGACCCTTTAATAAAAATATAGTAGTACATACAGTACTAATGTGATTCTGTCCCACACCCTGAAATAAGGTTATTACACACCCCCTCCCTCTGCCCTACTGTGTTTACTGGCCCTTTAATAAAAATATAGTAGTACGTACAGTACCAATGTGATTCTGTCCCACACCCTGAAATAAGGTCTTTACACACCCCCTCCCTCTGCCCTACTGTGTTTACTGGCCCTTTAATAAAAATATAGTAGTACATACAGTACCAATGTGATTCTGCCCCACACCCTGAAATAAGGTCATTACACACCCCCTCCCTCTGCCCTACTGTGTTTACTGGCCCTTTAATAAAAATATAGTAGTACGTACAGTACCAATGTGATTCTGTCCCACACCCTGAAATAAGGTCTTTACACACCCCCTCCCTCTGCCCTACTGTGTTTACTGGCCCTTTAATAAAAATATACTAGCACATACAGTACCAATGCGATTCTGTCCCACACCCTGAAATAAGGTCTTTACACATCCCTCCCTCTGCCCTACTGTGTTTACTGGTCCTTTAATAAAAATATAGTAGTACATACAGTACCAATGTGATTCTGCAACACACCCTGAAATAAGGTCTTTACACACCCCCTCCCTCTGCAATTCTGTGTTTACTGGCCCTTTAATAAAAATATAGTAGTACATACAGTACCAATGTGATTCTGTCCCACACCCTGAAATAAGGTCTTTACACACCCCTCCTCTGCCCTTCTGTGTTTACTGGCCCTTTAATAAAAATATAGTAGTACACACAGTACCAATGTGATTCTGTCCCACACCCTGAAATAAGGTCTTTACACACCCCCTCCTCTGCCCTTCTGTGTTTACTGGCCCTTTAATAAAAATATAGTAGTACACACAGTACCAATGTGATTCTGTCCCACACCCTGAAATAAGGTCTTTACACAACCCCTCCCTCTGCCCTTCTGTGTTTACTGGTCCTTTAATAAAAATATAGTAGTACATACAGTACAAATGTGATTCTGTCCCACACCCTGAAATAAGGTCTTTACACCCCCTCCTCTGCCCTATAGTGTTTACTGGTCCTTTAATAAAAATATAGTAGTACATACAGTACCAATGTGATTCTGTCCCACACCCTGAAATAAGGTCTTTACACACACCCTCCTCTGCCCTACTGTGTTTACTGGCCCTTTAATAAGAATATAGTAGTATATACAGTACCAATGTGATTCTGTCCCACACCCTGAAATAAGGTCTTTACACACCCTCTCCCTCTGCCCTACTGTGTTTACTGGCCCTTTAATAAAAATATAGTAGCACATACAGTACCAATGTGATTCTGTCCCACACCCTGAAATAAGGTCTTTACACACACCCTCCCTCTGCCCTACTATGTTTACTGGCCCTTTAATAAAAAACATAGTAGTACACACAGTACCAATGTGATTCTGTCCCATACCCTGAAATAAGGTCTTTACACCCCCTCCTCTGCCCTTCTGTGTTTACTGGCCCTTTAATAAAAATATAGTAGTACATACAGTACCAATGTGATTCTGTCTCACACCCTGAAATAAGGTCTTTACACCCCCTCCTCTGCCCTTCTGTGTTTACTGGCCCTTTAATAAAAATATAGTAGTACATACAGTACCAATGTGATTCTGTCCCACACCCTGAAATAAGGTCTTTACACACTCCCTCCTCTGCCCTACTGTGTTTACGGGCCCTTTAATAAAAATATAGTAGTACACACAGTACCAATATGATTCTGTCCCACACCCTGAAATAAGGTCTTTACACACTCCCTCCTCTGCCCTACTGTGTTTACTGGCCCTTTAATAAAAATATAGTAGTACATACAGTACCAATGTGATTCTGTCCCACACCCTGAAATAAGGTCTTTACACACCCCCTCCCTCTGCCCTACTATGTTTACTGGCCCTTTAATAAAAATATAGTAGTACACACAGTACCAATGTGATTCTGTCCCACACCCTGAAATAAGGTCTTTACACCCCCTCCCTCTGCCCTTCTGTGTTTACTGGCCCTTTAATAAAAATATAGTAGTACATACAGTACCAATGTGATTCTGTCCCACACCCTGAAATAAGGTCTTTACACACCCCCTCCCTCTGCCCTACTGTGTTTACTGGCCCTTTAATAAAAATATAGTAGTACATACAGTACCAATGTGATTCTGTCCCACACCCTGAAATAAGGTCTTTACACACCCTCTCCTCTGCCTTACTGTGTTTACTGGCCCTTTAATAAAAATATAGTAGTACATACAGTACCAATGTGATTCTGTCCCACACCCTGAAATAAGGTCTTTACACCCCCCTCCTCTGCCTTACTGTGTTTACTGGCCCTTTAATAAAAATATAGTAGTACATACAGTACCAATGTGATTCTGTCCCACACCCTGAAATAAGGTCTTTACACACCCCTCCCTCTGCCCTACTGTGTTTACTGGCCCTTTAATAAAAATATAGTAGTACATACAGTACCAATGTGATTCTGTCCCACACCCTGAAATAAGGTCTTTACATACCCCCTCCCTCTGCCCTAATGTGTTTACTGGCCCTTTAAAAAAAATATAGTAGTACATACAGTACCAATGTGATTCTGTCCCACACCCTGAAATAAGGTCTTTACACACCCCCTCCCTCTGCCCTACTGTGTTTACTGGCCCTTTAATAAAAATATAGTAGTACACACAGTACCAATGTGATTCTGTCCCACACCCTGAAATAAGGTCTTTACACACCCCTTCCCTCTGCCCTATAGTGTTTACTGGCCCTTTAATAAAAATATAGTAGTACATACAGTACCAATGTAATTCTGTACCACACCCTGAAATAAGGTCTTTACACACCCCCTCCCTCTGCCCTACTGTGTTTACTGGCCCTTTAATAAAATATAGTAGTACATACAGTACTAATGTGATTCTGTCCCACACCCTGAAATAAGGTCTTTACACCCCCTCCCTCTGCCCTACTGTGTTTACTGGCCCTTTAATAAAAATATAGTAGTACGTACAGTACCAATGTGATTCTGTCCCACACCCTGAAATAAGGTCTTTACACACCCCCTCCTCTGCCCTACTGTGTTTACTGGCCCTTTAATAAAAATATAGTAGTACATACAGCACCAATGTGATTCTGTCCCACACCCTGAAATAAGGTCTTTACACACCCCCTCCCTCTGTCCTTCTGTGTTTACTGGCCCTTGAATAAACATATAGCAGCTCATACAGTACCAATGTGATTCTGTCCCGCACCCTGAAATAAGGTCTTTACACCCCCTCCCTCTGCCCTACTGTGTTTACTGGCCCTTTAATAAAAATATAGTAGTACATACAGTACCAATGTGATTCTGTCTCACACCCTGAAATAAGGTCTTTACACACCCCCTCCCTCTGCCCTTCTGTGTTTACTGGCCCTTTAATAAAAATATAGTAGTACACCCAGTACCAATGTGATTCTGTCCCACAACCTGAAATAAGGTCATTACACCCCCTCCCTCTGCCCTACTGTGTTTACTGGCCCTTTAATAAAAATATAGTAGTACACACAGTACCAATGTGATTCTGTCCCACACCCTGAAATAAGGTCATTACACACCCCCTCCCTCTGCCCTACTGTGTTTACTGGCCCTTTAATAAAATATAGTAGTACATACAGTACTAATGTGATTCTGTCCCACACCCTGAAATAAGGTCTTTACACCCCCTCCCTCTGCCCTACTGTGTTTACTGGCCCTTTAATAAAAATATAGTAGTACATACAGTACCAATGTGATTCTGTCCCACACCCTGAAATAAGATCTTTACACACCCCCTCCTCTGCCCTACTGTGTTTACTGGCCCTTTAATAAAAATATAGTAGTACATACAGCACCAATGTGATTCTGTCCCACACCCTGAAATAAGGTCTTTACACACCCCCTCCCTCTGTCCTTCTGTGTTTACTGGCCCTTTAATAAAAATATAGCAGCTCATACAGTACCAATGTGATTCTGTCCCGCACCCTGAAATAAGGTCTTTACACCCCCTCCCTCTGCCCTACTGTGTTTACTGGCCCTTTAATAAAAATATAGTAGTACATACAGTACCAATGTGATTCTGTCCCACACCCTGAAATAAGGTCTTTACACACCCCCTCCCTCTGCCCTTCTGTGTTTACTGGCCCTTTAATAAAAATATAGTAGTACATATAGTACCAATGTGATTCTGTCCCACACCCTGAAATAAGGTCATTACACACCCCCTCCCTCTGTCCTTCTGTGTTTACTGGCCCTTTAATAAAAATATAGTAGTACACCCAGTACCAATGTGATTCTGTCCCACAACCTGAAATAAGGTCATTACACCCCCTCCCTCTGCCCTACTGTGTTTACTGGCCCTTTAATAAAAATATAGTAGTACATACAGTACCAATGTGATTCTGTCCCACACCCTGAAATAAGGTCTTTACACACCCCCTCCCTCTGCCCTACTGTGTTTACTGGCCCTTTAATAAAAATATAGTAGTACATACAGTACCAATGTGATTCTGTCCCACACCCTGAAATAAGGTCTTTACACCCCCCCTCCCTCTGTCCTACTGTGTTTACTGGCCCTTTAATAAAAATATAGTAGTACATACAGTACCAATGTGATTCTGTCCCACACCCTGAAATAAGGTCTTTACACCCCCTCCCTCTGTCCTACTGTGTTTACTGGCCCTTTAATAAAAATATAGTAGTACATACAGTACCAATGTGATTCTGTCCCACACCCTGAAATAAGGTCTTTACACCCCCCCTCCCTCTGTCCTACTGTGTTTACTGGCCCTTTAATAAAAATATAGTAGTACATACAGTACCAATGTGATTCTGTCCCACACCCTGAAATAAGGTCTTTACACACCCCTCCCTCTGTCCTTCTGTGTTTACTGGCCCTTTAATAAAAATATAGCAGCTCATACAGTACCAATGTGATTCTGTCCCGCACCCTGAAATAAGGTCTTTACACCCCCTCCCTCTGCCCTACTGTGTTTACTGGCCCTTTAATAAAAATATAGTAGTACATACAGTACCAATGTGATTCTGTCCCACACCCTGAAATAAGGTCTTTACACACCCCCTCCCTCTGCCCTTCTGTGTTTACTGGCCCTTTAATAAAAATATAGTAGTACATATAGTACCAATGTGATTCTGTCCCACACCCTGAAATAAGGTCATTACACACCCCCTCCCTCTGTCCTTCTGTGTTTACTGGCCCTTTAATAAAAATATAGTAGTACACCCAGTACCAATGTGATTCTGTCCCACAACCTGAAATAAGGTCATTACACCCCCTCCCTCTGCCCTACTGTGTTTACTGGCCCTTTAATAAAAATATAGTAGTACATACAGTACCAATGTGATTCTGTCCCACACCCTGAAATAAGGTCTTTACACACCCCCTCCCTCTGCCCTACTGTGTTTACTGGCCCTTTAATAAAAATATAGTAGTACATACAGTACCAATGTGATTCTGTCCCACACCCTGAAATAAGGTCTTTACACCCCCCCTCCCTCTGTCCTACTGTGTTTACTGGCCCTTTAATAAAAATATAGTAGTACATACAGTACCAATGTGATTCTGTCCCACACCCTGAAATAAGGTCTTTACACCCCCTCCCTCTGCCCTACTGTGTTTACTGGCCCGTTAATAAAAATATAGTAGTACATACAGTACCAATGTGATTCTGTCCCACACCCTGAAATAAGGTCATTACACCCCCTCCCTCTGCCCTTCTGTGTTTACTGGCCCTTTAATAAAAATATAGTAGTACATACAGTACCAATGTGATTCTGTCCCACACCCTGAAATAAGGTCTTTACACACCCCCTCCCTCTGCCCTTCTGTGTTTACTGGCCCTTTAATAAAAATATAGTAGTACATACAGTACCAATGTGATTCTGTCCCACACCCTGAAATAAGGTCTTTACACACCCCCTCCCTCTGCCCTACTGTGTTTACTGGCCCTTTAATAAAAATATAGTAGTACATACAGTACCAATGTGATTCTGTCCCACACCCTGAAATAAGGTCTTTACACACCCCCTCCCTCTGCCCTACTGTGTTTACTGGCCCTTTAATAAAAATATAGTAGTACATACAGTACCAATGTGATTCTGTCCCACACCCTGAAATAAGGTCTTTACACCCCCCTCCCTCTGCCCTACTGTGTTTACTGGCCCTTTAATAAAAATATAGTAGTACATACAGTACCAATGTGATTCTGTCCCACACCCTGAAATAAGGTCTTTACACACCCCCTCCCTCTGCCCTACTGTGTTTACTGGCCCTTTAATAAAAATATAGTAGTACATACAGTACCAATGTGATTCTGTCCCACACCCTGAAATAAGGTCTTTACACACCCCCTCCTCTGCCCTACTGTGTTTACTGGCCCTTTAATAAAAATATAGTAGTACATACAGTACCAATGTGATTCTGTCCCACACCCTGAAATAAGGTCTTTACACACCCCCTCCTCTGCCCTACTGTGTTTACTGGCCCTTTAATAAAAATATAGTAGTACATACAGTACCAATGTGATTCTGTCCCACACCCTGAAATAAGGTCTTTACACACCCCCTCCCTCTGCCCTACTGTGTTTACTGGCCCTTTAATAAAAATATAGTAGTACATACAGTACCAATGTGATTCTGTCCCACACCCTGAAATAAGGTCTTTACACACCCCCTCCCTCTGCCCTACTGTGTTTACTGGCCCTTTAATAAAAATATAGTAGTACATACAGTACCAATGTGATTCTGTCCCACACCCTGAAATAAGGTCTTTACACACCCCCTCCCTCTGCCCTACTGTGTTTACTGGCCCTTTAATAAAAATATAGTAGTACATACAGTACCAATGTGATTCTGTCCCACACCCTGAAATAAGGTCTTTACACACCCCCTCCCTCTGCCCTACTGTGTTTACTGGCCCTTTAATAAAAATATAGTAGTACATACAGTACCAATGTGATTCTGTCCCACACCCTGAAATAAGGTCTTTACACCCCCTCCTCTGCCCTACTGTGTTTACTGGCCCTTTAATAAAAATATAGTAGTACATACAGTACCAATGTGATTCTGTCCCACACCCTGAAATAAGGTCTTTACACACCCCCTCCCTCTGCCCTTCTGTGTTTACTGGCCCTTTAATAAAAATATAGTAGTACATACAGTACCAATGTGATTCTGTCCCACACCCTGAAATAAGGTCTTTACACACCCCCTCCCTCTGCCCTTCTGTGTTTACTGGTCCTTTAATAAAAATATAGTAGTACATACAGTACCATGTGATTCTGCCCCACACCCTGAATAAGGTCTTTACACATACACACACTCCCCCCCTCTGCAATTCTGTGTTTACCTGGCCCTTTAATAAAAATATAGTAGTACAGTAAAGTACCAATGTGATTCTAGTCCCACACCCTGAAATAAGGGTCTTTACACACCCCCTCCCTCTGCCCTTCTGTGTTGTACTGGCCCTTTAATAAAAAATATAGTTAGTACATACAGTACCAATGTGATTCTGTCCCACACCCTGAAATAAGGTCTTTACAACCCCCCTCCCTCTGCCCTTCTTGTTTTACTGGCGCCTTTAATAAAAATATAGTATTACATACAGTACCAATGTGATTCTGTCCCACACCCTGAAATAAGGTCTTTACACACCCCCTCCTCTGCCCTATTGTGTTCACTGGCCCTTTAATAAAAATATAGTATTACATACAGTACCAATGTGATTCTGTCCCACACCCTGAAATAAGGTCTTTACACCCCCACTCCTCAGCCCTGTTGTAGTTTACTTGTCCCTTTTAATAAAAATATAGTAGTAAATTACAGTACCCAACTGTGATTCTGTCCCACTACCCTGAAATAAGGTCTTTACACACCCCCATCCTCTGCCCTACTGTGTTTACTGGTCCCTTAATAAAAATATAAGTAGTACATATCAGTACCAATGTGATTCTGTCCCACACCCTGAAATAAGGTCTTTACATCACCCCCTCCTCTGCCCTTCTGTGTTTACTGGCCTTTAATAAAAATATAGTAGTACATACAGTACCAATGTGATCTGTCCCAGCACCCCTGAAATAAGGTCCTTTACACAACCCCTCCCTCTGCCCTTCTGTGTTTTACTGGCCCTTAATAAAAAATATAGTATTACATACAGTACCAATGTGAATCTGTCCCACACCCTGAAATAGGTCTTTACACACCCCCTCCCTCTGCCCTTATGTTTTACTGGCCCTTTAATAAAAATATAGTAGTTACATACGAGTACCAATGTGATTCTGTCCCCACACCCTGAAAATAAGGTCTTTACACACCCCTCCCTCTGCCCTTCTGTGTTTTTACTGGCCCTTTAATAAAAATATAGTAGTACATACAGTACCAATGTGATTCTGTCCCACACCCTGAAATAAGTCTTTACACACACCCTCCTCGGCCTACTGTGTTTACTGGCCCTTTAATAAAATATAGTAGTACATACAGTACCAATGTGATTCTGTCCCACACCCTGAAATAAGGTCTTTACACACCCCCTCCCTCTGCCCTACTGTGTTTACTGGCCCTTTAATAAAAATATAGCACATACAGTACCAATGTGATTCTGTCCCACACCTGAAATAAGGTCTTTACACACTCCTCTGCCCTACTGTGTTTACTGGCCCTTTAATAAAAATAGTAGTAGTACATACAGTACCAATGTGATTCTGCACACACCTGAAATAAGGTCTTTACACCCCCTCCCTCTGCTTCTGTGTTTACTGGCCCTTTAATAAAATATAGTAGTATACATACAGTACCAATGTGATTCTGTCCCACACCTGAAATAAGGTCTTTACACACCCCTCCTCTGCCCTCTGTGTTTACTGGCCCTTTAATAAAAATATGTCCCACACCCTGAAATAAGGTCTTTACACACCCTCTCCTCTGCCCTTCTGTGTTTACTGGCCCTTTAATAAAAATATAGTAGTACATACAGTACCAATGTGATTCTGTCCCCACCCTGAAATAAGGTCTTTACACACTCCCTCTGCCCTTCTGTGTTTACTGGTCCTTTAATAAAAATATAGTAGTACATACAGTACCAATGTGATTCTGCCCCACACCCTGAAATAAGGTCTTTACACACCCCTCCCTCCTCTGCCCTACTGTGTTTACTGGCCCTTTAATACAAATATAGTAGTACATACAGTACCAATGTGATTCTGTCCCACACCCTGAATAAGGTCTTTACACACACCCTCCTCTGCCCTACTGTGTTTACTGGCCCTTTAATAAAATATAGTAGTATATACAGTCAATGTGATTCTGTCCCACACCCTGAAATAAGGTCTTTACACACCCCTCCCTCTGCCCTACTGTGTTTACTGGCCCTTTAATAAAAATATAGTAGTACATACAGTACCAATGTGATTCTGTCCCACACCTGAAATAAGGTCTTTACACACCCTCCCTCTGCCCTACTGTGTTTACTGGCCCTTTAATAAAAAATAGTAGTACACAGTACCAATGTGATTCTGTCCCAACCTGAAATAAGGTCTTTACACCCCCTCCTCTGCCCTTCTGTGTTTACTGGCCCTTTAATAAAAATATAGTAGTACATACAGTACCAATGTGATTCTGTCCACACCCTGAAATAAGGTCTTTACACCCCCTCCTCTGCCCTTCTGTGTTTACTGGCCTTTAATAAAATATAGTAGTACATACAGTACCAATGTGATTCTGTCCCACACCCTGAAATAAGGTCTCTTTACACACCCCTCCTCTGCCTACTGTGTTTACTGGCCCTTTAATAAAAATATGTAGTACACACAGTACCAATGTGATTCTGTCCCACACTGAAATAAGGTCTTTACACACCCCCTCCTCTGTCCTACTGTGTTTACTGGCCCTTTAATAAAAATATAGTAGTACATACAGTACCAATGTGATTCTGTCCCACACCCTGAAATAAAGTCTTTACACACACCCCTCCCTCTGCCTACTGTGTTTACCTGGCCCTTTAATAAAATATAGTAGTACACATACAGTACCAATGTGATTCTGCCCCACACCCTGAAATAAGGTCTTTACACACCACCCTCCTCTGCCCCTACTGTGTTTACTGCCCTTTAAATAAAAATATAGTAGTACATACAGTACCATGTGATTCTGTCCCACACCCTGAAATAAGGTCTTTACACACCCCCTCCCTCTGCCCTACTGTGTTTACTGGACCTTTAATAAAATTAGTAGTAACATACAGTACCAATGTGATTCTGTCCCACACCCTGAAATAAGGTCTTTACACCCTCCTCCCTCTGGCTCCATATGTAGTTTACTGGCCCTTTAATGAAAAAGTAGTAGATACATACAGTACCAATGTGATTCTGTCCCACACCCTGAAATAAGGTCATTACACAACCTCCTCCTCTTGCCCTACTGTGTTACTGGCCCCTTTAAAAAAAATATAGTAGTACATACAGTACCAATGTGATTCTGTCCCCACACCCTGAAATAAGGGTCTTTACACAACAGCCCCTCCCTCTGCCCTTCTGTGTTTACTGGCCCTTTAATAAAAATATAGTAGTAACATACAGTACCAATGTGATTCTGTCCCCACCACCCTGAAATAAGGTCTTTACACACCCCCTCCCTCTGGCCCTTCAGTGGTTTACTGGCTCTTTAATAAAAATATAGTATTACATACAGTACCAATGTGATTCTGTCCCACACCCTGAAATAAGGTCTTTACACAACCCCTCCCTCTGCCCTTCTGTGTTTACTGGCCCTTTAATAAAAATATAGTAGTACATACAGTACCAATGTGTTTTGGTCCCACACCCTGAAATAAGGTCTTACACACCCCTCCCCTCTGCCCTTACTGTGTTTACTGGGCCCTTTAATAAAAATATAGTAGTACATACAGTACCATGTGATTCTGTCCCACACACCCTGAAATAAGGTCTTTACACACCCCCTCCTCGTGCCCTACTGTGTTTACTGGCCCTTTAATAAAAATATAGTAGTACATACAGTATAATGTGATTCTGTCCCCACCTGAAATAAGGTCTTTACACCCCCTCCCTCTGCCCTTCTGTGTTTACTGGCCTTTAATAAAAATATAGTAGTACGTACAGTACCAATGTGATTCTGTCCCACACCCTGAAATAAGGTCTTTACACACCCCCCTCTGCCTACTGTGTTTACTGGCCCTTTAATAAAATATAGTAGTAGTACATACAGTACCAATGTGATTCTGTCCCACACCCTGAAATAAGGTCTTTACACCCCCCTCCCTCTGCCCTTCTGTGTTTACTGGCCCTTTAATAAAATATAGTAGTCATACAGTACCAATGTGATTCTGTCCCACACCTGAAATAAGGTCTTTACACCCCTCCGTCTGCCTTACTGTGTTTACTGGCCCTTTAATAAAAATATAGTAGTACATACAGTACCAATGTGATTCTGTCCCACACCCTGAAATAAGGTCTTTACACACCCCCTCCCTCTGCCCTTCTGTGTTTACTGGCCCTTTAATAAAATATAGTAGTACATACAGTACCAATGTGATTCTGTCCCACACCCTGAAATAAGGTCTTTACACCCCCTCCCTCTGCCCTACTGTGTTTACTGGCCCTTTAATAAAAATATAGTAGTACACACAGTACCAATGTATTCTGTCCCACACTGAAATAAGGTCTTTACACACCCCTCCCTCTGCCCTTCTGTGTTTACTGGCCCTTTAATAAAAATATAGTAGTACATACAGTACCAATGTGATTCTGTCCCACACCCTGAAATAAGGTCTTTACACCCCCTCCCTCTGCCCTACTGTGTTTACTGGCCCTTTAATAAAAATATAGTAGTACATACAGTACCAATGTGATTCTGTCCCACACCCTGAAATAAGGTCTTTACATACACCCTCCTCTGTCCTACTGTGTTTACTGGCCCTTTAATAAAAATATAGTAGTACATACAGTACCAATGTGATTCTGTCCCACACCCTGAAATAAGGTCTTTACACCCCCTCTGCCCTTCTGTGTTTACTGGCCCTTTAATAAAATATAGTAGTACATACAGTACCAATGTGATTCTGTCCCACCCTGAAATAAGGTCTTTACACCCCCTCCCTCTGCCCTACTGTGTTTACTGGCCCTTTAATAAAATATAGTAGTACATACAGTACCAATGTGATTCTGTCCCACACCCTGAAATAAGGTCTTTACACCCCCTCCCTCCTCTGCCCTACTGTGTTTACTGGCCCTTTAATAAAAATATAGTAGTACATACAGTACCAATGTGATTCTGTCCCACACCCTGAAATAAGGTCTTTACACATCCTCCTCCCTCTGCCCTTCTGTGTTTACTGGCCCTTTAATAAAAATATAGTAGTACATACAGAACCAATGTGATTCTGTCCCACACTGAAATAAGGTCTTTACACCCCCTCCCTCTGCCCTTCTGTGTTTACTGGCCCTTTAATAAAAATATAGTAGTACATACAGTACCAATGTGATTCTGTCCCACACCCAGAAATAAGGTCTTTACACACCCCTCCTCTGTCCTTCTGTGTTTACTGGCCCTTTAATAAAAATATAGTAGTACATAGTACATACAGTACCAATGTGATTCTGTCCCACACCCTGAAATAAGGTCTTTTTACACCCCTCCCTCTGCCTTATGTGTTTACTGGCCCTTTAATAAAAATATAGTATTACATACAGTACCAATGTTATACTGTCCCACACCCTGAAATAAGGTCTTTACACACCCCCTCCTCTGTCCTACTGTGTTTACTGGCCCTTTAATAAAAATATAGTAGTACATACAGTACCAATGTGATTCTGTCCCACACCCTGAAATAAGGTCTTTACACACCCCCTCCCTCTGCCCTTCTGTGTTTTTACTGGCCCTTTAATAAAAATATAGTAGTACATACAGTACCAATGTGATTCTGTCCCACACCCTGAAATAAGGTCTTACACACCCCTTCCTCTGCCTATACTGTGTTTAACTGCCCTTTATAAAAATATAGTAGTACATACAGTACCAATGTGATTCTGTCCCACACCCTGAAATAAGGTCTTTACACCCCTCCTCTGCCCTACTGTGTTTACTGGCCCTTTAATAAAAATATAGTAGTACATACAGTACCAATGTGATTCTGTCCCACACCCTGAAATAAGGTCTTTACACACCCTCCTCTGCCCTTCTGTGTTTACTGGCCCTTTAATAAAAATATAGTAGTACATACAGTACCAATGTGATTCTGTCCCACACCTGAAATAAGGTCTTTACACACCCCTCCCTCTGCCCTTACTGTGTTTACTGGCCCTTTAATAAAAATATAGTAGTACATACAGTACCAATGTGATTCTGTCCCACACCTGAAATAAGGTCTTTACACCCCCTCCTCTGCCCTACTGTGTTTACTGGCCCTTTAATAAAATATAGTAGTACATACAGTACCAATGTGATTCTGTCCCACACCCTGAAATAAGGTCATTACAACCCCCTCCCTCTGCCCTACTGTGTTTACTGGCCCTTTAATAAAAATATAGTAGTACATACTGTACAAATGTGATTCTGTCCCACACCCTGAAATAAGTCTTTACACCCCCCTCCTCTGTCCTACTGTGTTTACTGGCCCTTTAATAAAAATATAGTAGTACATACAGTACCAATGTGATTCTGTCCCACACCCTGAAATAAGGTCTTTACACCCCCTCCCTCTGCCCTTCTGTGTTTACTGGCCCTTTAATAAAATATAGTAGTACATACAGTACCAATGTGATTCTGTCCCACACCCTGAAATAAGGTCTTTACACCCTCCCTCTGCCCTTCTGTGTTTACTGGCCCTTTAATAAAAATATAGTAGTACATCAGTACCAATGTGATTCTGTCCCACACCCTGAAATAAGGTCATTACACACCCCTCCCTCTGCCCTTCTGTGTTTACTGGTCCTTTAATAAAAATATAGTAGTACATACAGTACCAATGTGATTCTGTCCCACACCCTGAAATAAGGTCTTTACACCCCCCTCCCTCTGCCTTACTGTGTTTACTGGCCCTTTAATAAAAATATAGTAGTACATACAGTACCAATGTGATTCTGTCCCACACTGAAATAAGGTCTTTACACCCCCCTCCCTCTGCCCTCTGTGTTTACTGGCCCTTTAATAAAAATATAGTAGTACATACAGTACCAATGTGATTCTGTCCCACACCCTGAAATAAGGTCTTTACACCCCCTCCCTCTGCCTACTGTGTTTACTGGCCCTTTAATAAAAATATAGTAGTACATACAGTACCAATGTGATTCTGTCCCACACCCTGAAATAACGTCTTTACACCCCCCCTCCCCTGCCTTACTGTGTTTACCGGCCCTTTAATAAAATTATAGTAGTACACACAGTACCAATGTGATTCTGTCCCACACCCTAAAATAAGGTCTTTACACACCCCTCCTCTGCCCCTCTGTGTTTACTGGCCCTTTAATAAAAATATAGTAGTACATACAGTACCAATGTGATTCTGTCCCACACCCTGAAATAAGGACTTTACACACCCCCTCCTCTGTCCTACTGTGTTTACTGGCCCTTTAATAAAAATATAGTAGTACATACAGTACCAATGTGATTCTGTCCCACACCCTGAAATAAGGTCTTTACACACCCCTCCCTCTGCCCTTCTGTGTTTACTGGCCCTTTAATAAAAATATAGTAGTACATACAGTACCAATGTGATTCTGCCCCACACCCTAAATAAGGTCTTTACACCCCCCCTCTGCCCTACTGTGTTTACTGGCCCTTTAATAAAAATATAGTAGTACATACAGTACCAATGTGATTCTGCCCCGCACCCTGAAATAAGGTCTTTACACACCCCTCCCTCTGCCCTACTGTGTTTACTGGCCCTTTAATAAAAATATAGTAGTACATACAGTACCAATGTGATTCTGTCCCGCACCCTGAAATAAGGTCTTTACACACCCCCTCCCTCTGCCCTGTGTTTACTGGCCCTTTAATAAAAATATAGTAGTACATACAGTACCAATGTGATTCTGTCCCACACCCTGAAATAAGGTCTTTACACCCCCTCCCTCCCTTTGTCCTTCTGTGTTTACTGGCACTTTAATAAAAATATAGTAGTACATACAGTACCAATGTGATTCTGTCCCACACCCTGAAATAAGGTCTTTACACACCCCTTTGCCCTTCTGTGTTGCAGTCAAACCAGGAAACTGTCCATTAACAAAGGCAAGATGTGCAACTCCTCTCCTGAACCGTTGTGTAACAGTGACAGCGACTGTAAAGGTGCCCTGAAATGCTGCACCCCTCTGTGTCAACAGAAGTGCACTGATCCCATCATGGGTAAGTAAGATATGTCTTAGACCACACATCCTCAATCTTGGCTTGAGTTTTTGAACTACATTTCCCATGATGCTCAGCCAGCTGATATGTCTGAGCATCATGGGCAATGTAGTTTGAAAACCTCTGGAGGGCCACGTTTGAGAATGTGTGTCTTAGACTCATTAAACATCCTCTGCAATAAATACTGTATGCACAATATGTAACCTTCTTACCTGGGGTCTCCTGTCTGCATGAGTTTACTGCAGCATTGGAGAGATTGGGGTCTTTGCACATAAGCAACAGTTTGGCATAGAAGTATATTGTCAGGTTCTGTAAATACCAAGAGTTCTAGAGAGACTGTAACACATTCATAATATAATATTGGGCCTAGTAAAAACTAAAAAACATAAAAGTTGCCACATTAGGGCCAGATTACAAGTGAAGCTCTAACAATTACGTGCAAGCAAAAATGGGTTTATCAGGGTATTTGCATGTGCCAGGTTTTCTGTTCATATTACAAGATGAAAAAAAGAAAGCAATCGGGTTTTACACTAGAATATTACCGCATCCTCAGAGCTCTGGTTAACTGAAACAAAAGTATCACACTAAATATACATTACACAGTACAGTTACACTCATAATAACACTATCTAATAAATATACATTACACAGTACAGTTACACTCATAATAACACCATCTAATAAATATACATTACACAGTACAGTTACACTCATAATAACACCATCTAATAAATATACATTACACAGTACAGTTACACACATAATAACACTATCTAATAAATATACATTACACAGTACAGTTACACTCATAATAACACCATCTAATAAATATACATTACACAGTACAGTTACACTCATAATAACACCATCTAATAAATATACATTACACAGTACAGTTACACTCATAATAACACCATCTAATAAATATACATTACACAGTACAGTTACACTCATAATAACACCTATCTAATAAATATACATTACACAGTACAGTTACACTCATAATAACACTATCTAATAAATATACATTACACAGTACAGTTACACACATAATAACACTATCTAATAAATATACATTACACAGTACAGTTACACTCATAATAACACTATCTAATAAATATACATTACACAGTACAGTTACACTCATAATAACACCATCTAATAAATATACATTACACAGTACAGTTACACTCATAATAACACTATCTAATAAATATACATTACACAGTACAGTTACACACATAATAACACCATCTAATAAATATACATTACACAGTACAGTTACACTCATAATAACACCTATCTAATAAATATACATTACACAGTACAGTTACACTCATAATAACACTATCTAATAAATATACATTACACAGTACAGTTACACACATAATAACACCATCTAATAAATATACATTACACAGTACAGTTACACTTATAATAACACCTATCTAATAAATATACATTACACAGTACAGTTACACTCATAATAACACCATCTAATAAATATACATTACACAGTACAGTTACACACATAATAACACTATCTAATAAATATACATTACACAGTACAGTTACACACCATAA